>NC_056436.1:87129083-87149083 GCF_018296145.1 Oncorhynchus tshawytscha | reverse complement strand
AGGTACTAATATGTCGTTCTGCCCCTGAACAGGCAGTTCCTAGGCTGTCATTGAAAATAAGAATTTGTTCTTAACTGACTTGCCTAGTAAAATAAAGGTTAAAAAAAATAAAGATAGAGTGATAGGCTTTTCTCCTCAGTTCTACTTTCAGAGTGCAGATAGAGTGATAGGCTTTTCTCCTCAGTTCTACTTTCAGAGTGCAGATAGAGTGATAGGCTTTTCTCCTCAGTTCTACTTTCAGAGTGCAGATAGAGTGATAGGCTTTTCTCCTCAGTTCTACTTTCAGAGTGCAGATAGAGTGATAGGCCTTTCTTCTCAGTTCTACTTTCAGAGTGCAGATAGAGTGATAGGCCTTTCTTCTCAGTACTACTCTCAGAGTGCAGATAGAGAGATAGGACTAGCTTCTCAGTACTACTCTGAGTGCAGAT
Source organism: Oncorhynchus tshawytscha (assembly GCF_018296145.1). Taxonomy (NCBI): domain Eukaryota; kingdom Metazoa; phylum Chordata; class Actinopteri; order Salmoniformes; family Salmonidae; genus Oncorhynchus; species Oncorhynchus tshawytscha. The sequence goes on along the minus strand of NC_056436.1, from coordinate 87,148,655 downwards.
AGAGAAATAAACCTTTCTTCTCAGTACTACTCTGAGTGCAGATAGAGAGATAAACCTTTCTTCTCAGTACTACTCAGAGTGCAGATAGAGAGATAAGCCTTTCTTCTCAGTACTACTCAGAGTGCAGATAGAGTGATAGGCCTTTCTTCTCAGTACTACTCAGAGTGCAGATAGAGAGATAGGCCTTTCTTCTCAGTACTACTCAGAGTGCAGATAGAGAGATAGGCCTTTCTTCTCAGTACTACTCAGAGTGCAGATAGAGTGATAGGCCTTTCTTCTCAGTACTACTCAGAGTGCAGATAGAGTGATAGGCCTTTCTTCTCAATACTACTCTCAGAGTGCAGATAGAGTGATAGGCCTTTCTTCTCAGTACTACTCTCAGAGTGCAGATAGAGAGATAGGCCTTTCTTCTCAGTACTACTCAGAGTGCAGATAGAGTGATAGGCCTTTCATCTCAGTACTACTCAGAGTGCAGATAGAGAGATAGGCCTTTCTTCTCAGTACTACTCAGAGTGCAGATAGAGAGATAGGACTAGCTTCTCAGTACTACTCTGAGTGCAGATAGAGAGATAAACCTTTCTTCTCAGTACTACTCTGAGTGCAGATAGAGAGATAAGCCTTTCTTCTCAGTACTACTCAGAGTGCAGATAGAGTGATAGGCCTTTCTTCTCAGTACTACTCAGAGTGCAGATAGAGAGATAGGCCTTTCTTCTCAGTACTACTCAGAGTGCAGATAGAGAGATAGGCCTTTCTTCTCAGTACTACTCAGAGTGCAGATAGAGAGATAGGCCTTTCTTCTCAGTACTACTCAGAGTGCAGATAGAGAGATAGGACTAGCTTCTCAGTACTACTCTGAGTGCAGATAGAGAGATAAACCTTTCTTCTCAGTACTACTCTGAGTGCAGATAGAGAGATAAGCCTTTCTTCTCAGTACTACTCAGAGTGCAGATAGAGTGATAGGCCTTTCTTCTCAGTACTACTCAGAGTGCAGATAGAGAGATAGGCCTTTCTTCTCAGTACTACTCAGAGTGCAGATAGAGAGATAGGCCTTTCTTCTCAGTACTACTCTCAGAGTGCAGATAGAGAGATAGGCCTTTCTTCTCAGTACTACTCAGAGTGCAGATAGAGAGATAGGCCTTTCTTCTCAGTACTACTCAGAGTGCAGATAGAGAGATAGGCCTTTCTTCTCAGTACTACTCTCAGAGTGCAGATAGAGAGATAGGCCTTTCTTCTCAGTACTACTCAGAGTGCAGATAGAGGGATAGGCCTTTCTTCTCAGTACTACTCTCAGAGTGCAGATAGAGAGATAGGCCTTTCTTCTCAGTACTACTCAGAGTGCAGATAGAGAGATAGGCCTTTCTTCTCAGTACTACTCAGAGTGCAGATAGAGAGATAGGTCTTTCTTCTCAGTACTACTCATAGTGCAGATAGAGAGATAGGTCTTTCTTCTCCGTACTACTCAGAGTGCAGATAGAGAGATAGGCCTTTCTTCTCAGTACTACTCAGAGTGCAGATAGAGAGATAGGCATTTCTTCTCAGTACTACTCTCAGAGTGCAGATAGAGAGATAGGCTTTTCTTCTCAGTACTACTCAGAGTGCAGATAGAGAGATAGGCCTTTCTTCTCAGTACTACTCTCAGAGTGCAGATAGAGAGATAGGCTTTCTTCTCAGTACTACTCTCAGAGTGCAGATAGAGAGATAGGCCTTTCTTCTCAGTACTACTCAGAGTGCAGATAGAGAGATAGGCCTTTCTTCTCAGTACTACTCTCAGAGTGCAGATAGAGTGATAGGCCTTTCTTCTCAGTACTACTCAGAGTGCAGATAGAGAGATAGGCCTTTCTTCTCAGTACTACTCTCAGAGTGCAGATAGAGAGATAGGCCTTTCTTCTCAGTACTACTCTCAGAGTGCAGATAGAGAGATAGGCCTTTCTTCTCAGTACTACTCAGAGTGCAGATAGAGAGATAGGCCTTTCTTCTCAGTACTACTCTCAGAGTGCAGATAGAGTGATAGGCCTTTCTTCTCAGTACTACTCAGAGTGCATATAGAGAGATAGGCCTTTCTTCTCAGTACTACTCTCAGAGTGCAGATAGAGAGATAGGCCTTTCTTCTCAGTACTACTCTCAGAGTGCAGATAGAGAGATAGGCCTTTCTTCTCAGTACTACTCAGAGTGCAGATAGAGAGATAGGCCTTTCTTCTCAGTACTACTCTCAGAGTGCAGATAGAGAGATAAGACTAGCTTCTCAGACTAAATGAATACATGCAAGCTTTCCTTTATTCCACCTTTATCACCTTGTCTATTCCCAACTTCTATATAAATATATTTTTATTTCAGTTGCAGGGTCACAGAGTCACCAAACAAAGATCATGTTTAAGTGCTGACTGAGGGGCTCCTGAGTGGCGCAGCGGTCTAAGGCACTGCATCTCAGTGTAAGAGGTAATATTACAGTCCCTGGTTTGAATCCATACTGAATCACATCCTGCCGTGATTGGGAGTTCCGTAGGGCATCCCAGCGTCATCCGGGTTTGGCTGAGGTTTGTCTGCCGTGATTGGGAGTTCCGTAGGGCATCCCAGCGTCATCCGGGTTTGGCTGAGGTTTGCCGTCATTGTAAATAAGAATTTGTTCTTAACTGATTTGCCTAGTTAAAAACTTTTTTTTAAATCACTAGCTGTTGAATCTGAATCATTATCTGTTGAATCTGAATCATTATCTGTTGAATCTGAATCATTATCTGTTGAATCTGAATCATTATCTGTTGAATCTGAATCACTAACTGCTGAATCTGAATCACTAACTGTTGAATCTGAATCACTAACTGCTGAATCTGAATCACTAACTGCTGAATCTGAATCACTAACTGCTGAATCTGAATCACTAACTGTTGAATCTGAATCACTAACTGTTGAATCTGAATCACTAACTGTTGAATCTGAATCACTAACTGCTGAATCTGAATCACTAACTGTTGAATCTGAATCACTAACTGTTTAATCTGAATCACTAATTGCTGAATCTGAATCGTAATCTGAATCACTAGCTGTTGAATCTCAATCACTAGCTGTTGAATCTGAATCTAAATCTGAGTGTCATGCAAGAGTTCAGGTAAAGTGTCAATACCAGGAGGAAGCAGCTGTTGGATGTTGGAACCAGGCTGGATGCTTGAGACTCAGTTGAACATTCCCAGTCGATATGGAGCTGACATTTTGCCTCCACTTCAGCAGTGGTCAAGGAGGTCATCTCCTGGGGATAAGAAGCCCAACGGAAGGCATCTTGGACATCATCATTCCCCATCCCAACAGCCTCACACAGAAGTTCTTCGTAGGACTCCCTCGTCATTCTCTGTGCAACAGTAGCTGCGAAGGGGTCGCGGCTCAGTGCATCTGCTACGGTATTCTTGCTGCCCGGGACTTCAGATTGAAGTTGTAGGGTGCCAGCTTGGCAACCCGTCTTTGCTTGCAAGCATCCAGCCTGTAACTGAATTTCTCACACGTTCTCCATTTCAGTGCTAGAAATTCAAGTCTATGTGCCGGATAACTTCTCTGCGACTTGCTCGGGGTCTCGCTTGCGAATGCTATGAGCCTTGCTTTATCTTCACCTTCAGGCACTTGAAGAAGCACAGCCCAGAGAACATCCAAAGAGGTGTCAGTGAAGAGAATGAACGGCTTCTCAAAATCAGGGTGAGCCAGCACGACACAATTCAGAAGAGCGTCCTTCAGCTTCTTCCTCAATCCGATAGCGTCAGCTTCCGGGAAAATTCCACTGTAGCCTTTGTTCTTCCCGTCTCTTCTTTGTTGACCCACAGTGAGTGGAGTCAAATGTCTGGCAGAAATGGCGGAACAGTCAAGAATGAACAGTCAGGAATGAAGGGCTGGTAATACAATACCATAACCAAGAAGGATTTCAGCCTCCGAACAGAGGGAGTGGATCCGTCTGACTCCATCTGCTGAGCTTGGCTCATCTTGGCATCGTCCTCCACCTTTCTCAGCGTCCACTGACATACCGTCCTCTTTAATGATGTATCAGAGGAATTTCACTGTTCTTCGTAGGAAGTGACATTTCTTGTTGGCACATAGATGGCTAAACACAACTTCATGTCGCTGCAGAAGCCAGTTCCTCGGTGGGTGCAAAGACCAACAAGTCATCCAGGTAACAAAGGAGGTTTGAGAAATGTAGATCCTCAAATATAATTGACTTCATTCTCATTAAAGAGGCCTGGCTGTTACACAGACCCCGTGGCTATGCGAATGTACTCATAAAGTCCCATAGGCTTTGTACTTGTCCTCTTCATGTCCTGGGATATTGTAAAATCCTGAAGGTCAAGTCCATGGTGCTGAATTAAATGTACTGCCACCAAGGGCTGCGAGGCAAACTGCTCGATGAGGAAGGGGATGAGTGTCCTTCACCATTCGTGCAGAGTATTACAGTGCTGCCTGGAGACAATGACACATTTTTAGGAAGTTTACCCCAAACTAAGTGTTCAGTCTTAGGGAAAAAATAGTCACAACTTGAGTGAGCTTCACTGTCCCAATCTTGCCATCAATTTCCTGTCCCTTCCATCTTGTGACACTTGTCATCATCTGTAGAATCTGCTCACCCTCTGGTGAGTGAGTCTGGCCATCCATGTTGTTGACTAGCTTCCAGTATTCATCAGTGCCCTTCATCTCATGCAATAGATGCTTAATGACATTCGATCCCAGGATGAGATCGTCACGCTGTCCAGGAACAACTAGGGTGGGCACATCAACATCAATCCCATAGATTTGCATCTCCAAGTCATAGAAACGCTTTTGTTGAGGCCTTCTTCCCCCCCCCATGACCCATTAACACTAACTCTGTAGGAGGCTGATAATGCTGAGTCAGGGCAGCTGCTTCCAAAAGTCTCTGCACAGCATGTTCACTCAATGTACAGGGCATAGACCCAGTGTCAATCATACCCTTAAGCTGCACTTTCCCATATACAGACAGAGGTGTAAAACAAACCTGAAAAATCCTCTTGTGAACCTCTTGTGAACCTAACAACAATTTTCTCTCCTTCTTTTGCACAAACGCTCATATTTTTTCTCGAGATCATCAGAGTCTTTCTTGGGGCCAGACAGTTGAACACCCCCCTTTTCCCCCTTCACCTGTGGGCGTGTCAGTTTCACGGTTGCTGCTGTGTTGGATGTCTCGCACGTCTCTTCCCCCTGTTTTGGACAATTTGACTTCCAATGATATGGGGTAAAGCACCAGAGGAACAGGTTCTCATGTCTACAGTGCATCACAGTGGAGTGATCTGTTGAGCCACAAACCCTGCATTTCTTCACGCCTGAAGGGCTGTGCGGGTGAAAGATGACACCTTGGCCCGTGAAACCATAACAGGGGTTATGCTCTCCTCTAAAGGTACGTTTTGGAGCAGGTGAATGAGATGAACCTCTTTGCCCATCTTGTTTGGCATTTGATGTGAGAGAAGTGTCACTGCACACACCCGTGTTGGACCCCGTTTTCAAACGGAGTTGTCTCGGGGAATGTCCCTGTTCCTTGTTTTGAGGACACGGCGGTAGATTGACACCATAGTGGAGCCATTCTGCAGCCTTCACGTTTATTGATTCTCTCCTGTATTTCGCTCGTAGTCTATATCTCAGCAGACTTGGAGTTGGAATTCTGCTTCCAGTTTGGAATTCTGCTGCCAGTTTGGGATACTGCTGCCAGTTTGGGATACTGCTGCCAGTTTGGAATTCTGCTGCCAGTTTGGAATTCTGCTGCCAGTTTGGGATACTGCTGCCAGTTTGGAATTCTGCTGCCAGTTTGGAATTCTGCTGCCAGTTTGGGATACTGCTGCCAGTTTGGAATTCTGCTGCCAGTTTGGAATTCTGCTGCCAGTTTGGGATACTGCTGCCAGTTTGGAATTCTGCTGCCAGTTTGGAATTCTGCTGCCAGTTTGGGATACTGCTGCCAGTTTGGAATTCTGCTTCCAGTTTGGAATTCTGCTGCCAGTTTGGGATACTGCTGCCAGTTTGGGATACTGCTGCCAGTTTGGAATTCTGCTGCCAGTTTGGAATTCTGCTGCCAGTTTGGGATACTGCTGCCAGTTTGGAATTCTGCTGCCAGTTTGGAATTCTGCTGCCAGTTTGGGATACTGCTGCCAGTTTGGAATTCTGCTGCCAGTTTGGAATTCTGCTGCCAGTTTGGAATTCTGCTGCCAGTTTGGAATTCTGCTGCCAGTTTGGGATACTGCTGCCAGTTTGGAATACTGCTGCCAGTTTGGAATACTGCTGCCAGTTTGGAATACTGCTGCCAGTTTGGAATACTGCTGCCAGTTTGGGGTACTGCTGCCAGTTTGGAATACTGCTGCCAGTTTGGGGTACTGCTGCCAGTTTGGAATACTGTTGCCAGTTTGGAATACTGCTGCCAGTTTGGAATACTGCTGCCAGTTTGGGGTACTGCGGCCAGTTTGGGGTCAAGGCAGTAATGTTACAAACATCGTGACGACATCTGAGTTGGAGGCGTCAATCTTCAGGCCCTCGTCAGCAACATCTACGGCTTTGTTCAATCCAAACCCAATTCTCTATAACAACCTCTCCAGGTTTGGTGTTGTAGAAATCAGCTAAAGGCAAGTGTGAATAGGCCAAAACACTGAAATTCTGTTTCAGAATGTCAAATACAATCTCTGCTTTCTCTTTAGGATCAACGGATATTTCATTGAGTAAATGTATCTTTACCATGTCTCTTGATTTGCCAGATAATCGACTAATTATCTCATCCGACTGTTCCCCCAACAGGACAACCCTTCCTCCTCAAGTATATTCTCATCAACTCATCCCAACTCATCCGATTCATGACTGGAACATTTTGTCATAACAATCTCCTCTATATGTAGGAGGTTCCTTCACATCTGAATGCTGATGAGCTCCATTTAACAGTTGTCATAACCATGTCATAATATGTAATAACAGTTGTCATAACCATGACATAATATGTAATAACAGTTGTCATAACCATGTCATAATGTGTAATAACAGTTGTCATAACCATGTCATAATGTGTAATAACAGTTGTCATAACCATGTCATAATGTGTAATAACAGTTGTCATAACCATGTCATAATGTGTAATAACAGTTGTCATAACCATGTCATAATGTGTAATAACAGTTGTCATAACCATGTCATAATATGTAATAACAGTTGTCATAACCATGACATAATATGCAATAACAGTTGTCATAACCATGTCATAATGTGTAATAACAGTTGTCATAACCATGTCATAATGTGTAATAACAGTTGTCATAACCATGTCATAATGTGTAATAACAGTTGTCATAACCATGTCATAATGTGTAATAACAGTTGTCATAACCATGTCATAATGTGTAATAACAGTTGTCATAACCATGTCATAATGTGTAATAACAGTTGTCATAACCATGTCATAATGTGTAATAACAGTTGTCATAACCATGTCATAATGTGTAATAACAGTTGTCATAACCATGTCATAATGTGTAATAACAGTTGTCATAACCATGTCATAATGTGTAATAACAGTTGTCATAACCATGTCATAATGTGTAATAACAGTTGTCATAACCATGTCATAATATGTAATAACAGTTGTCATAACCATGACATAATATGCAATAACAGTTGTCATAACCATGTCATAATGTGTAATAACAGTTGACTTAACCATGTCAAAATATGTTAACAAAGCTGACATAACTTGTCATAACCTGTAATAATATAGCCATAATACTGTCATGACCCATGTATTTACACCTGTTGTGACATATATTGGGTTATTTTCCTGGCTGGTTATAACACCTACATTGCAGTGTCAAATCCCACATTGATTCAAAGAAACGTTTTCCATGAAGATTCCTTTCCTTTGAAAGTTTCTTAAATCCTTTGATGTTGTAATTAATTTTTACATTTTTTTGTTCACCTTTATTTAACCAGGTAGGCTAGTTGAGAACACCTTTATTTAACCTGGTAGGCTAGTTGAGAACACCTTTATTTAACCAGGTAGGCTAGTTGAGAACACCTTTATTTAACCAGGTAGGCTAGTTGAGAACACCTTTATTTAACCAGGTAGGCTAGTTGAGAACACCTTTATTTAACCAGGTAGGCTAGTTGAGAACACCTTTATTTAACCAGGTAGGCTAGTTGAGAACACCTTTATTTAACCAGGTAGGCTAGTTGAGAACACCTTTATTTAACCAGGTAGGCTAGTTGAGAACACCTTTATTTAACCAGGTAGGCTAGTTGAGAACACCTTTATTTAACCAGGTAGGCTAGTTGAGAACACCTTTATTTAACCTGGTAGGCTAGTTGAGAACACCTTTATTTAACCTGGTAGGCTAGTTGAGAACACCTTTATTTAACCTGGTAGGCTAGTTGAGAACACCTTTATTTAACCAGGTAGGCTAGTTGAGAACACCTTTATTTAACCAGGTAGGCTAGTCGAGAACACCTTTATTTAACCAGGTAGGCTAGTCGAGAACACCTTTATTTAACCAGGTAGGCTAGTTGAGAACACCTTTATTTAACCAGGTAGGCTAGTTGAGAACACCTTTATTTAACCAGGTAGGCTAGTTGAGAACACCTTTATTTAACCAGGTAGGCTAGTTGAGAACACCTTTATTTAACCAGGTAGGCTAGTTGAGAACACCTTTATTTAACCAGGTAGGCTAGTTGAGAACACCTTTATTTAACCAGGTAGGCTAGTTGAGAACACCTTTATTTAACCAGGTAGGCTAGTTGAGAACACCTTTATTTAACCAGGTAGGCTAGTTGAGAACACCTTTATTTAACCAGGTAGGCTAGTTGAGAACACCTTTATTTAACCAGGTAGGCTAGTTGAGAACACCTTTATTTAACCAGGTAGGCTAGTTGAGAACACCTTTATTTAACCTGGTAGGCTAGTTGAGAACACCTTTATTTAACCAGGTAGGCTAGTTGAGAACACCTTTATTTAACCTGGTAGGCTAGTTGAGAACACCTTTATTTAACCTGGTAGGCTAGTTGAGAACACCTTTATTTAACCAGGTAGGCTAGTTGAGAACACCTTTATTTAACCAGGTAGGCTAGTTGAGAACACCTTTATTTAACCAGGTAGGCTAGTTGAGAACACCTTTATTTAACCAGGTAGGCTAGTTGAGAACACCTTTATTTAACCAGGTAGGCTAGTTGAGAACACCTTTATTTAACCAGGTAGGCTAGTTGAGAACACCTTTATTTAACCAGGTAGGCTAGTTGAGAACACCTTTATTTAACCAGGTAGGCTAGTTGAGAACACCTTTATTTAACCAGGTAGGCTAGTTGAGAACACCTTTATTTAACCAGGTAGGCTAGTTGAGAACACCTTTATTTAACCAGGTAGGCTAGTTGAGAACACCTTTATTTAACCAGGTAGGCTAGTTGAGAACACCTTTATTTAACCTGGTAGGCTAGTTGAGAACAAGTTCTCATTTACAACTGCGACCTGGCCAAGATAAAGCATAGCAGTGTGAACAGACAACACAGAGTTACACATGGAGTAAACAATTAACAAGTCAATAACACAGTAGAAAAAAGAAAAAAGAGTCTATATACATTGTGTGCAAAAGGCATGAGGAGGTAGGCGAATAATTACAATTTAGCAGATTAACACTGGAGTGATAAATGATCAGATGGTCATGTGCAGGTAGAGATACTGGTGTGCAAAAGAGCAGAAAAGTAAATAAAATAAAAACAGTATGGGGATGAGTTAGGTAAATTGGGTGGGCTATTTACCGATACACTATGTACAGCTGCAGCGATCTGTTAACTGCTTAGATAGCAGATGTTTAAAGTTTGCGAGGGAGATAAAAGTCTCCAAACTTCAGCGATTTTTGCAATTCGTTCCAATTCTTTACAGTCATGTTTTTTTTCTCCCTTTCTCATAAATGTAAATAACTTGTAGAGAATGCACTTTAAGACACTGTCAAGAAGCATTATGACCATCATAATCATATAAGCCAGATAGGCCTATCACGTACATGAGCTCACGTCAGTCATCAGTCAAAAAAGTCTTGTCCTGTTCCTGAATTCTGCTCCTATATTCATCCCAGTCATCAGCAACATTTGAACATCTTGGCCATGTTCTGTTATAATCTCCACCCGGCACAGCCAGAAGAGGACTGGCCACCCCGCATAGCCTGGTTCCTCTCTAGGTTTCTTCCTAGTTTTTTAGCTTTCTAGGGAGTTTTTCCTAGCCACCGTGCTTCTACACCTGCATTGCTTGCTGTGTGGGGTTTTAGGCTGGGTTTCTGTACAGCACTTTGAGATATCAGCTGATGTACGAAAGGCAACATAAATAAATTAGATTTTATATATATTTTTTTGTTCTAGTCAGGATTCTAGCATCTGTATTTAGCACTAACTGAAGTTTATTTAGTGCTTTATCCGGGTAGCCGGAAAGTAGAGCATTGCAGTAGTCTAACCTAGAAGTAACAAAAGCATGGATTCATTTTTCTGCATAATTTTTGGACAGAAAGTTTCTGATTTTTGCATTGTTAAGTAAATGGAAAAAAACTGTCATTGAAACAGTCTTGATATGTTCGTCAAAAGAGAGATCAGGGTCCAGAATAACGCAGAGGTCCTTCACAGTTTTATTTGAGACGACTGTACAACCATCAAGATTAATTATCAGATTCAACAGAAGACCTAGAACAAGCATCTCTGTTTTGTCCGAGTTTAAAAGTAGAACGTTTGCAGACATCCACTTCCTTATGTCTGAAACACAGGCTTCTAGCGAGGGCAATTTTGGGGCTTCACCATGTTTCATTGAAATGTACAGCTGTGTGTCATCCGCATAGCAGTGAAAGTTAACATTATGTTTTCGAATAACATCCCCAAGAGGTAAAATATATAGTGAAAACAATTGTGGTCCTAAAACGGAACCTTGAGGAACACCAAAATGTACAGTTGATTTGTCAGAGGACAAACCATTCACAGAGACAAACTGATATCTTTCCGACAGATAAGCTCTAAACCAGGCCAGAACTTGTCCATGTAGACCAATTTGGGTTTCCAATCTCTCCAATAGAATGTGGTGATCGATGGTATCAAAAGCAGCACTAAGGTCTAGGAGCACGAGGACAGAAGCAGAGCCTCCGTCTGACGCCATTAAAAGGTAATTTACCACCTTCACAAGTGCAGTCTCAGTGCTATGATGGGGTCTAAAACCAGACTGAAGCATTTCGTATACATTGTTTGTATTCAAGAAGGCAGTGAGACAGCTTTGAGAGGAATGGAAGATTCGATATAGGTCGATAGTTTTTTATATTTTCTGGGTCAAGGTTTGGCTTTTTCAAGAGAGGCTTTATTACTACCACTTTTAGTGAGTTTGGTACACATCCGGTGGAAAGGGAGCCGTTTATTATGTTCAACATAGGAGGGCCAAGCACAGGAAGCAGCTCTTTCAGTAGTTTAGTTGGAATAGGGTCCAGTATGCAGCTTGAAGGTTTAGAGGCCAAGATTATTTTCATCATTGTGTCAAGAGATATAGTACTAAAACACTTGAGTGTCTCTCTTGAGCCTAGGTCCTGGCATAGTTGTGCATACTCAGGACAAGTGAGCTTTGGAGGAATACGCAGATTTAAAGAGGAGTCCGTAATTTGCTTTCTAATGATCATGATCTTTTCCTCAAAGAAGTTCATGAAGTTATTACTGCTGAAGTGAAAGTTATCCTCACTTGGGGAATGCTGCTTTTTAGTTAGCTTTGCGACAGTATCCAAAATAATTTTCGGATTGTTCTTATTTTCCTCAATTAAGTGGACACGGTTATGACATATTATGACATATTATGACAGGATATTACATATTATGACATGGTTATGACATTATGGCAGGCTATGACATATTATGACATATTATGACAGGTTATGACATGGTTATGACATTATGACAGGTTATGACATGGTTATGACATATTATGACATGGTTATGACATGGTTATGACATCATGACAGGTTATGACATATTATGACATATTATGACAGGATATTACATGGTTATGACATCATGACAGGTTATGACATGGTTATGACATGGTTATGACATATTATGACATGATTATGCCAACTAAAGTGTCACCCTTTTCGTTGTGTGTGATTGATTGAGACTGAAGACATTCAAGCTTCGGAAGATCAGGTTATTTTAATGTATCGGAGGACTCTGCATCCAAAATAAAAAATATAAAAAATAAAAACATTTGTAGAGCACAAATAGGTTTTGCCAATCGTGTTATCCTCTTTCTCCTAGTGCGTGAAACTGAGAATACATGACTTAGTGACTTCAGTAATCAACATTAACAGCAGAATGCAACTGGCTAGCTCAACTAGCTGTCTTAACGTGGCTTCGTCCGTCAACAAGCCAGCCGAAAACAATGGCTCGTTGCGGAATAAAGCAAACTATAACTTTACCTGTACGCAACTATCTAGCAGCTAGCAATGAAAACAACTTTTTGATACAGATGAGATGTATGTACTTGTAGCCATCTCTGCATTTTAATTGTAAACTCTTACTGGTGTATGGATTATGATGATTCATGGCAGACTGAAAAACCTTCAAAAATAATCCTTGCCACTTGGTTTCAACCAGACTGCTTTAGCCACAGAAGACAGAGCTGTGTCTATACCATTATATGTTTTCAGGACAACACCGTTATTGAAAGCTGTTAGCTACACTTTGTATGTTGTCCAAGATGAAAATATGAGGTAAATGCTATGGATCTTTCAAATATCCATGGAAACAGAGACCAGGATGTGCCCATTTGACAGAGAAGCTTCGAGTGACAGAATGGACACTCTTTCTCGTGAATGTCCCAGCCCCCTTCATTATCTCAACCAATCATGGCTAGGTACGCTTCTGTATTTTTCTCTGTCTTTAACAGCTTTGTGATTTCACATTTTATTTGACAGATTACAGTTGGTTATTAAGGCATTTCTGAAGAAGAAAGCAATGCCTCTCCTGTGAAGTAGTGAGGTCAAACACCCAGCTTTCTATAATGGGTGACAAATGTTCTGGCATACACAGTGACTTCACATGTAGTATACACAGTGACTTCACATGTAGTATATACAGTGACTTCACATGTAGTATATACAGTGACTTCACATGTAGTATACACAGTGACTTCACATGTAGTATATACAGTGACTTCACATGTAGTATACACAGTGACTTCACATGTAGTATATACAGTGACTTCACATGTAGTATATACATACACAGTGACTTCACATGTAGTATATACAGTGACTTCACATGTAGTATACACAGTGACTTCACATGTAGTATACACATGTGACTTTCACATGTAGTATACACAGTGACTTCACATGTAGTATATGACAGTATATACTTCACATGTAGTATATACAGTGACTTCACATGTAGTATATACAGTGACTTCACATGTAGTATATACAGTGACTTCACATGTAGTATATACAGTGACTTCACATGTAGTATATACAGTGACTTCACATGTAGTATATACAGTGACAGTGACTTCACATGTAGTATATACAGTGACTTCACATGTAGTATATACAGTGACTTCACATGTAGTATATACAGTGACTTCACATGTAGTATATACAGTGACTTCACATGTAGTATATACAGTGACTTCACATGTAGTATATACAGTGACTTCACATGTAGTATATACACATGTAGTATATACAGTGACTTCACATGTAGTATATACAGTGACTTCACATGTAGTATACACAGTGACTTCACATGTAGTATATACAGTGACTTCACATGTAGTATACACAGTGACTTCACATGTAGTATATACAGTGACTTCACATGTAGTATATACAGTGACTTCACATGTAGTATATACAGTGACTTCACATGTAGTATATACAGTGACTTCACATGTAGTATATACAGTGACTTCACATGTAGTATATACAGTGACTTCACATGTAGTATATACAGTGACTTCACATGTAGTATATACAGTGACTTCACATGTAGTATATACAGTGACTTCACATGTAGTATATACAGTGACTTCACATGCAGTGTATACAGTGACTTCACATGTAGTATATACAGTGACTTCACATGTAGTATACACAGTGACTTCACATGCAGTGTATACAGTAACTTCACATGTAGTATATACAGTGACTTCACATGTAGTATATACAGTGACTTCACATGTAGTATATACAGTGACTTCACATGTAGTATATACAGTGACTTCACATGTAGTATATACAGTGACTTCACATGCAGTGTATACAGTAGTATATACAGTGACTCACATGTAGTATATACAGTGACTTCACATGTAGTATATACAGTGACTTCACATGTAGTATATACAGTGACTTCACATGTAGTATATACAGTGACTTCACATGTAGTATATACAGTGACTTCACATGCAGTGTATACAGTAACTTCACATGTAGTATATACAGTGCATTCAGAAAGTATTCAGACCCCTTGACTTTTTCCACATTTTGTTATTTTACAGCCTTATTCTAAAATTGATTACATTGGTTTTTTCCCTCATCAATCGACACACAATTGCCCATAACGACATAGCAAAAACAGGATTGCAGATTTTTTTTTTACAAATATGTAATAAAAAAAAACAGAAACATCACATTTACATAAATATTCAGACCCTTTACTCAGTACTTTGTTGAAGGACATTTGGCAGCGATTACAGCCTCAAGTCTTCTTGGGTATGACGCTACAAGTGTCACGCCCTGGTCAAAGTATTTTGTGTTTATCTTTATGTATTTGGTCAGGCCAGGGTGTGGCATGGGTTTTTGTATGTGGTGTGTATATATGGGGATTATAGCTTAGTGGGTTATCTAGATAAGTCTATGGCTGTCTGGAGTGGTTCTCAATCAGAGGCAGGTGCTTATCGTTGTCTCTGATTGGGAACCATATTTAGGCTGCCATATTCTTTGAGTTTGTCGTGGGTGATTGTCCTTAGTGTCCTATGTGTACTCTCTGTTAGTTTGCACCAGATAGGCTGTTTCGGTTTTGTTTATTGTTTTTTGTAAGTTCGTGTTTCTTTGTTGTATTAAACATGGATCGCAATCGACACGCTGCAGTTTGGTCCGACTCTCCTTCATCACCACTAGAAAACCGTAACAGATATAACCACAGATATAACCACTGATATAACCACTGATATAACCACTGACATAACCCCTGACATAACCACTGATATAACCACTGACATAACCACTGACATAACCACAGATATAACCACTGATATAACCACTGACATAACCCCTGACATAACCACTGACATAACCACTGACAAAACCACTGATATAACCACTGAATAACCACTGATATAACCACTGATATAACCACTGACATAACCACTGATATAACCACTGACATAACCACTGATATAACCACTGAATAACCACTGATATAACCCCTGACATAACCACTGACATAACCACTGATATAACCACTGACATAACCACTGATATAACCACTGATATAACCACTGATATAACCACTGACATAACCACTGATATAACCACTGATATAACCACTGACATAACCACTGACATAACCACTGACACTGATATAACCACTGACATAACCACTGATATAACCACTGATATAACCACTGATATAACCACTGATAACCACTAACCACTGATATAACCACTGATATAACCACTGATGATATAACCACTGATATAACCACTGATATAACCACTGACATAACCACTGATATAACCACTGATATAACCACTGATATAACCACTGATATAACCACTGATATAACCACTGATAACCACTAACCACTGATATAACCACTGATATAACCACTGACATAACCACTGATATAACCACTAATAACCACTGATATAACCACTGATATAACCACTGATATAACCACTGACATAACCACTGATATAACCACTGATATAACCACTGATATAACCACTGATATAACCACCACTGACATAACCACTGACATAACCACTGATATAACCACTGATATAACCACTGATATAACCACTGATATAACCACTGACATAACCACTGATATAACCACTGATATAACCACTGATATAACCACTGATATAACCACCCACTGATAACCACTAATAACCACTGATATAACCACTGATATAACCACTGATATAACCACTGATATAACCACCACTGATATAACCCCTGACCACTAACCACTGATATAACCACTGATAACCACTGACATAACCACTGATATAACCACTGATATGTAACCACTACATAACCACTGATATAACCACTGATACCACTGACATAACCACTGATATAACCACTAATAACCACTGATAACCACTAACCACTGATATAACCACTGAACATAACCACCACTGATATAACCACTGATATAACCACTGACATAACCACTATATAACCACTGATATAACCACACATAACCACTGACATAACCACTGATATAACCACTGATATAACCACTGATATAACCACTGATATAACCACTGACATAACCACTGATATAACCACTGATATAACCACTGATATAACCACTGATATAACCACTGATAACCACTAACCACTGATATAACCACTGATATAACCACTGACATAACCACTGACATAACCACTGATATAACCACTGATATAACCACTGATATAACCACTGATATAACCACTGATATAACCACTGATATAACCACTGACATAACCACTGATATTCGCCCTCATGTACAAGTGCATTACGTGCTGCTCTGTTCTGAACCAACTGCAATTTGACCATGTCCTCCTGTGACCACACAACTGGGCAGTAGTCCAGGTGTGATAAAGCTAGGGTCCCCGTAGGACCTGCCTGATTGATTTGGATGTCAAGAAAGAAATATATAAAGGACATATGTGTAATTAACATCTGTAGTAGATGTGTCACACACATATATATATATATAAGGTAAAACACTGTATACATATTGTGACATGTGGCAGTCTCCCTTTCCCACTCTCTCTCTCTCTCTCTCTCTCTCTCTGTCTCTGTCTCTGTCTCTCTCTGTCTCTCTGTCTCTGTCTCTCTCTCTCTCTCTCTCTCTCTCTCTGTCATCTCTCCCTCTCCCTCTCTCTCTGTCTCTCTGTCTCTCTCTCTCCCTCTCTCTGTCTCTCTCTCTCTGTCTCTCTGTCTCTCTCTCTCTCTCTCTGTCTCTCTGTCTCTCTGTCTCTCTCTCTCTCTCTCTCTCTTCACTCTCTCATCTCTCTGTCTCTGTCTCTCTCTCTCTCTCTCTGTCATCTCTCCCTTCTCCCTCTCTCTCTCTCTCTCATCTCTCATCTCTCATCTCTCACCTCTCTCTCTCTGTCTCTCTCTCTCCCTTCACTCTCTCTCATCTCTCTCTCTCTGTCTCTGTCTCTCTCTCTCCTTCACTCTCATCTCATCTCTCTTCACTCTCTCTTTCTCTGTCTCTGTCTCTCTCTCTCTCTCCACTCTGTCATCTCTCCCTTCCTCCCTCTCTCTCATCTCTCTATCATCTCTCATCTCTCATCTCTCTCTCTCTCTCTGTCTCTCTCTCTCTCCTTCACTCTCTCTCATCTCTCTCTCTGTCTCTGTCTCTGTCTCTCTCTCTCCTTCACTCTCATCTCTCTCTCTCTCTCTCTCTCTCTCCCACTCTGTCATCTCTCCTCCCTCTCTCTCTCTGTCTCTCTGTCTCTCTCTCTCTCTCTCTCTCTCTCTCTCTCTCTGTGTAGTAGAAGCAGCTACTCATAAAGAGACTGTCCATCCTTTTACTTCTGTCATTTTTTGGCAGTTATATAAAGCTCTTCCAGCTGGCCGGCTGCCGGAACAATTGGCTGCTATTAATGCCTGTGCATAATTACCTTACGTAATACATGTTCTGTTAGTGTGTTTTTAGAGGCCAAACAGCTGGGGCAATTGACTGTTTCCACACTAACACAACACATTGAGTTGGATGCCATCTAGCTACTGTAGCATTGACATTCATTTCATAGGAAGAAGAAGTTGCCATTGGTTAAATTAACGCTAACAACGCTTATTTAACTGTTAAAAATGTTTCACGTCATTCTGCGTTGATCATCAAACACTTGTTATTCAGCTCAAGTGAGGTTTGGTCATTTTAAGTCCCGTAACCTCTGTCATTTGAGACCATGGAACCCCCCCCGTCTAATTCACACATTAATATTACTAACAGCTCCTGTTGTTAGTGACTATGAGTTATATTGTAATATTCTCTCTGGCCACCAGAGGGCGACACAGGTTCATGGTACATCTCTATCTCTGAGTCTGTCTTGGTAGTCGTCACAGTGTTGAATGGCGAGGGCAGAATTGGAGGCACCACTTCTCACACACAAACACACACATCTAATAGTGTGATAGGGGAATATCTTGGTTACATAAGACAGATGATTACTAAAGGCACGAAGGAGGTTGGTCAGGGTGGATGGGTAAGCATTTAATGCGAACGTCAAGCAACCCAAATCTCATCAAGGACAACTTTAGCATTTAAGCTAATTAGCAACTTCTTAACTATTTAGCATTTAAGCTAATTAGCAACTTCTCAACTACTTAGCATTTAAGCTAATTAGCAACTTCTCAACTACTTAGCATTTAAGCTAATTAGCAACTTCTCAACTACTTAGCATTTAAGCTAATTAGCAACTTCTCAACTACTTAGTACTTTTGAGCTGTTTTGCTATTTAGCATTTTAGCTAACCCTTCCCCTAACCCCAACCCCTAACCGTAACTCTTTTAGCTAACCCTTCCCCTAACCCTTACCCCTAACCTTAACCCTAACCCCTAACTTTAACTGTTTTAGCAATCCCTCCCTTACTCTTAACCTTAACCTTAACCATAACCCCTAACCTTAACTCTTTTAGCTAACCCATTCCCTGACCCTAACCCTAACCTTAACCTTAACACTAATCGCTAACCTTAACTAATTTAGCTAACCCATCCCCTGACCCTAACCCTAACCTTAACCTTAACCCTAATCCCTAACCTTAACTAATTTAGCTAACCCTCCCCTCCCCTAACCTTAACATTAACCCTAACCCTAACCTTAACATTAACCCTAACCCTAACCTTAACTCTTTTAGCTAACCCTCCCCTAACCTTAACATTAACCCTAACCCTAACCCTAACCTTAACATTAACCCTAACCTTAACATTAACCCTAACCCTAACCTTAACTCTTTTAGCTAACCCTCCCCTAACCTTAACCTTAACCCTTTAAACTAACTCTTAAACTTAACCCCTAGCCTAGCTAATGTTGGGATGGCAGGTAGCCTAGTACATTGGGCCAGTAACCGAAAGGTTGAAGAATCAAATACCTGAGCTGACAAGGTAAAAATCTGACATTCTGCCCCTGAACAAGGCAGTTGTTCCCCGGTAGGCTGTCATTGTAAATACGAATTTGTTCTTAACTGACTTGCCTAGTTAAGTAAAGGTTAAATTAAACAATTTTTTAAAAGAGTCGAGCTAGCTAACCTTAGCAACCTAGCCAGCTAGCTAGAATTCATAGCGTATCATACATTTTGGTGAATTTGTAACATTGTACATTTATCAAATTCAAA
>NC_056436.1:87084083-87124083 GCF_018296145.1 Oncorhynchus tshawytscha | reverse complement strand
GTTCCTGATTAATCACATCAGACCAACACATATTTGTAACATCATCCACATAAGAGTCACAGCAAAATCTGAATGATTACAGAATGATACACTATTTTAAGCCACGTTTTTGGAACTTTGGCTTTCCTGGATATAGCCACTATATTGTGATCACTGCATCCTATGGGTAAGGATATAGCTTTAGAACAAAGTTCTACAGTATTAGTAAAGATGTGATCGATACATGTGGATGATCCTGTTCCTGTAGTGTTTGTAAACACCCTGGTAGGTTGATTGATAACCTGAACCAGATTATAGACACTGGTTACAGTAAGAAGCCTCCTCTTGATCGGACAGCTTGATGAAAACCAGTCAATATTCAGGTACCCAAGAAAGTAGACCTCTCTGATTACATCACATACACTATCAAACATTTCACACATATTATTAAGATACTGCGTGTTAGCACTTGGTGTAGATTGATGAATGAGAAAAACTATGTAATAAATTTTAGAATAAGGCTGTAAAATAACAAAATGTTGAAAAAGACAAGGGGTCTGAATACTTTCCGAAGGCACTGCATCTGAAGCCTTTTCTTTTGGGTTGTTGCTATATATATATTTAACCTTTATTTAACTAGGCAAGTCAGTTAAGAACAAATTCTTATTTTCAATGACAGCCTAGGAACAGTGGGTTAACTGCCTTTTTCAGGAACAGAACGACAGATTTTTACCTTGTCAGCTCAGGGATTCTATCTTGCAACCTTTCGTTTACTAGTCCAACGCTCTAACCGCTAGGCTACCTGCCGCCCGGCAAGACCCTTTACTCAGTACTTTGTTGAAGCACCTTTGGCAGCGATTACAGCCTCAAGTCTTCTTGGGTAATGACACTACAAGTTTGGCACACCTGTATTTGGGGAGTTTCTCCCATTCTTCTCTGCAGATCCTCTCAAGCTCTGTCAGGTTGGATGGGGAGAGTTACTGCACAGCTATTTTCAGGTCTTTTCAGGGATGTTAGATCAGATTTAAGTCTGGGCTCTGGCTAGGATACTCAAGGACATTCAGAGACCTGTCCCAAAGCCACTCTTGAGTTGTCCTGGCTGTGTGCTTAGGGTCGTTGTCCTGTTGGAAGTTGAACCATTGCACCAGTTTGAGGTCTGAGCGCTCTGGAACAGGTTTTCATCAAGGATCTCTCTGTACTTTGCTCCATTCATCTTTCCCTCGATCCTGACTAGTATCCCAGTCCCTGCCACTGAAAAACATCCCCACAGCATGATGCTGCCACCACCATGCTTCACTGTAGAAATGGTGCCAGGTTTCCTCCAGACGGGACGCTTGGCAATCAGGCCAAATAGTTCAATCTTGGTTTCATCAGACAAGAGAATCTTGTTTCTCATGGTCTGAGAGTCCTTTAGGTGACTTTTGGAAACTCCAAGCGCGTTGTCATGTGCCTTTTACTGAGGAGATGTTTCTGTCTGGCCACTCTACCATAAAGGTGTGGTTGGTTGAATTCTGCAGAGATGGTTGTCCTTCTGCAAGGTTCTCCCATCTCCACAGAGAACTGTAAAACTGTAGAGCTCTGTCAGAGTGACCAGAGCTTATTCTTGGTCACCTCCCTGACCAATGCCCTTCTCACCCGATTGCTCGGCCAGCTCTAGGAAGAGTGTTGGTGGTTCCAGACTTCTTCCATTTAAAAATGATGGAGGCCACGGTGATCTTGGGGCCTTCAATACTGTAGACATTTTTTTGGTACCCTTCCCCAGATCTGTGCCTCGACACAATCCTGTTTTGTAGCTCTACAGACAATTCCTTCGACCTCATGACATGCACTGTCAACTTTAGGACAGGTGTATGCCGTTCCAAATCATGTCCACCACTACTGCACTACTGTTCATCACTACTGCACTACTGTTCACCACTACTGCATAACTGTTCACCACTACTGTTCACCACTACTGTACTACTGTTTACCACTACTGCACTACTGTTCACCACTTCTGCACTACTGTTCACCACTACTGCACTACTGTTCACCACTTCTGCACTACTGTTCACCACTACTGCTCTACTGTTCACCACTACTGTTCACCACTACTGTACTACTGTTCTCCACTACTGTTCACCACTACTGTTCACCACTACTGTTCACCACTACTGCACTACTGTTCACCACTACTGCACTACTGTTCACCACTACTGTTCACCACTACTGTACTACTGTTCTCCACTACTGTTCACCACTACTGTTCACCACTACTGTTCACCACTACTGCACTACTGTTCACCACTACTGCACTACTGTTCTCCACTACTGTTCACCACTACTGCACTACTGTTCACCACTACTGTTCACCACTACTGTACTACTGTTTACCACTACTGCACTACTGTTCACCACTTCTGCACTACTGTTCACCACTACTGCACTACTGTTCACCACTTCTGCACTACTGTTCACCACTACTGCACTACTGTTCACCACTACTGCACTACTGTTCACCACTACTGTTCACCACTACTGTACTACTGTTTACCGCTACTGCACTACTGTTCACCACTTCTGCACTACTGTTCACCACTACTGCACTACTGTTCACCACTACTGCACTACTGTTCACTGCTACTGCACTACTGTTCACCACTACTGCACTACTGTTCACCACTACTGCACTACTGTTCACCACTACTGTACTACTGTTCTCCACTACTGTTCACCACTACTGCACTACTGGTCACCACTACTGTTCACCACTACTGCAATACTGTTCTCCACTACTGTTCACCACTACTGTTCACCACTACTGCACTACTGTTCACCACTACTGCACTACTGTTCACCACTACTGTTCACCACTACTGTACTACTGTTCTCCACTACTGTTCACCACTACTGTTCACCACTACTGTTCACCACTACTGCACTACTGTTCACCACTACTGCACTACTGTTCTCCACTACTGTTCACCACTACTGCACTACTGTTCACCACTACTGTTCACCACTACTGCAATACTGTTCACCACTACTGCACAACTGTTCACCACTACTGTACTACTGTTCTCCACTACTGTTCACCACTACTGTACTACTGTTTACCACTACTGCACTACTGTTCACTACTACTGCACTACTGTTCACCACTACTGCACTACTGTTCATCACTACTGCACTACTGTTCACCACTACTGCAGTACTGTTCACCACTACTGTACTACTGTTTACCACTACTGCACTACTGTTCACCACTACTGCACTACTGTTCACCACTACTGCACTACTGTTCATCACTACTGCACTACTGTTCACCACTACTGCACTACTGTTCACCACTACTGTTCACCACTACTGTACTACTGTTTACCACTACTGCACTACTGTTCACCACTACTGCACTACTGTTCACCACTACTGTTCACCACTACTGCACTACATCACTACTGCACTACTGTTCACCACTACTGCACTACTGTTCACCACTACTGTTCACCACTGTTCACTACTGCACTACTGTTTACCACTACTGCACTACTGTTCACCACTACTGTTCACCACTACTGCACTACTGTTCACACTACTGCACTACTGTTCACCACTACTGCACTACTGTTCACCACTACTGCACTAATGTTCATCACTACTGTACTGTTCACCACTACTGCACTACTGTTCACCACTACTGTTCACCACTACTGTACTACTGTTTACCACTACTGCACTACTGTTTCACCACTACTGCACTACTGTTCACCACTACTGCACTACTGTTCATCACTACTGCACTACTGTTCACCACTACTGCACAACTGTTCACCACTACTGTTCACCACTACTGTACTACTGTTTACCACTACTGCACTACTGTTCACCACTTCTGCACTACTGTTCACCACTACTGCACTACTGTTCACCACTTCTGCACTACTGTTCACCACTACTGCACTACTGTTCACCACTACTGCACTACTGTTCACCACTACTGTTCACCACTACTGTACTACTGTTTACCACTACTGCACTACTGTTCACCACTTCTGCACTACTGTTCACCACTACTGCACTACTGTTCACCACTACTGCACTACTGTTCACCACTACTGCACTACTGTTCATCAATACTGCACTACTGTTCACCACTACTGCACTACTGTTCACCACTACTGTTCACCACTACTGTACTACTGTTTACCACTACTGCACTACTGTTCACCACTACTGCACTACTGTTCACCACTACTGCACTACTGTTCATCACTACTGCACTACTGTTCACCACTACTGCACAACTGTTCACCACTACTGTTCACCACTACTGTACTACTGTTTACCACTACTGCACTACTGTTCACCACTTCTGCACTACTGTTCACCACTACTGCACTACTGTTCATCACTACTGCACTACTGTTCACCACTACTGCACTACTGTTCACCACTACTGCACTACTGTTCATCACTACTGCACTACTGTTCACCGCTACTGCACTACTGTTCACCACTACTGTTCACCACTACTGTACTACTGTTTACCACTACTGCACTACTGTTCACCACTACTGCACTACTGTTCACCACTACTGCACTACTGTTCATCACTACTGCACTACTGTTCACCACTACTGCACAACTGTTCACCACTACTGTACTACTGTTTACCACTACTGCACTACTGTTCACCACTTCTGCACTACTGTTCATCACTACTGCACAACTGTTCACCACTACTGTACTACTGTTCTCCACTACTGTTCACCACTACTGTACTACTGTTTACCACTACTGCACTACTGTTCACTACTACTGCACTACTGTTCACCACTACTGCACTACTGTTCATCACTACTGCACTACTGTTCACCACTACTGCACAACTGTTCACCACTACTGTACTACTGTTTACCACTACTGCACTACTGTTCACCACTTCTGCACTACTGTTCACCACTACTGCACTACTGTTCACCAGGGCCCCATACCAGGTCAAACGTAGTGCACTGTATAGGGGTATTGTGTGTAGATTGCTGAGGGCATTTTTAATTTAATCCATTTTAGAATAAGTCTGTAACCGAAAGTGTGACACCAATCAGTCCCCCGAGGACTGGAGGTTCCCAGGCCTGCGAGTGTAACGTAACATTAATCAATTGGTGTGTGTGTGTGTGTGTGTGTGTGTGTGTGTGTGTGTGTGTGTGTGTGTGTGTGTGTGTGTGTGTGTGTGTGTGTGCTGCGCGTTGAAGCTACAAACCAATAGGCTTGGCCCTCTCATCCCTTCCAGGCTTCTGGGAGGGAGGGTGGACAATGAGCCTGTCATAGCAGATGGAAGCAATGTCCCCACGCGCTCTTGCAACTTTCATGGCTAGGATCAGTTTTTTCCTCTTCTGGCACACAGCTTCAGAAGAAGAAGATATATGTTCCGCTTAGGTTCCTGAGGTTCTGGAAAGAGCCAAGAACTTAAGGCACACCGCCTCAGTGCTTTTATGCTTTTACATCTAGTCAGTAGGCACATGACCGCTGCATGCAATTTGTTGTAGGATCAGCAGAGGCATTCAGGGTCAGTCAGAGGGACATGAAATAGGTTACTTACAATGTGTCTACCAACGCCCCTGGTATAATGTACATTTGCTAAAGCATTAAGACGACTCAGCGACACAATGGTGGGGATTAACTGAGCTGTGCTTGAGTCATTGATAAGTCATTGTCTCAACGCAGCCTTATAATGCAGTGAAAGGATCCAGGAACTCAAATGATTTGGGTGGATTCCATCCTCCTTATAAAACGTGTTTTAGTTTCCAAAAGGTATTGAAATTGTCAATAAAAGTTAATCACGTAGCCAGTTGTGAAGAGAAAGGATCCTTCTAAAGCGGTCAATGCCACGATTCAGAGAGGGCACAAGGCCAGATATGATGGGTCTATTATTAGTGTCTAGCAGAGAGTCAATCAGCTCTTTAAAATCCAGTTTCAACTGTTCAGAGCTGCCCTTCATAATGTCATTAAAACCCAGATGGACTATGATAAAATCGATGTCAGTGTCCTGAAATAGTGCATCCGTGAGCAGCTTAGTAATGTCACTTACACAAGCTCCAATTGTTTTTTCATCAAGAACAATCACATTTCTAACCACGGAGCTGCCAAAATAACAGCTGGCGAGAAGGGCGAGGAAACCCACCCACTCCCATGCGTCACAGGATTTGGAGAACCCTTTAAGGACGGGCGAGAGAGGCAGGATAACTTGAGCCCGCAGCTCCCGACGTCTGGTGCAGGCCTCCTCCAACAGATGGAGAAGCCCCACTCGAACCAGAGCAGGGACTGAATGGCGCCGACGTAGGAGTAGGCACAGCGGACACAGGTACCCCCGGCGACGACGATGCAGGAAGATCAGGCTTGAGGCTACTCGTTGCTCCGTGCCTCTCGCTGGGAGTGTAGACTACTTTGCTGGAGCCTGCTGTATGCTGGCTTCCACGGATCGTGATATGCGACCATTGTTTATTGCCATGCTCCTTTCGACTCCGCTATCAGATGGGAGAGGCGAGGCAATAGATTACAGCTTATCGGCCCTGGTCAAAAGTAGTGAAGCGAATAGGGTGCCATTAGGGACTTATCCATGGACTTCCTGTTCCTGTTCCCAGCCTTTAGTACAATTCCAGAGTTTTTTTTTACAGTCCATGGAAAACAGTCTGTCTACAGAGTGCCCTTACAACTCTAACTTACAACTTTAATTAATTAAGCTGTTGGGTGGGGTGCTAATCTCACATGTGGAATTGTTTTAAGACATTCATAAATGGCAAAAAAAAAGGACAATAACAAAAAACAATCATGTGAAACAAGTTTTTGAAGTCTGTTCTAAATCGAGTAGATATAAAACAAATCAGTAAATATACAGTACCAGACAAAAGTTTGGACACACCTACTCATTCAAGGCTTTTTCTTTATTTTTACTATTTTCTACATTGAAGAATAAAAACTATGAAATAACACATATGGAATCATACATATCGTAAGCAAAAAACGGTTAAATAAAGCTAAATATATTTGAGATTTGAAATTTTTCAAAATAGCCAACCTTTGCCTTGATAACAGCTTTGTACACTCTTGGTATTCTCTCAACCAGCTTCATCTGGAATGCTTTTCCAACAGTCTTGAAGGAGTTCCCACATATGCTAAGCACTTGTTGGCTGCTTTTCCTTCACTCTGCGGTCCAACTCATCCCAAACCCTCTCAATTGGGTTGAAGTCGGGTGATGGGGAGGCCAGGTCATCTGATGTGTGTGTGTGTGTGTGTGTGTGTGAGTAGGTAAGAAAATAAATAAAAACAACAGTAAAAAGACATTTGAAAAAAGAGTAGCAAGGCCATATACAGACACATGTTAGTCAGGCTTATTGAGGTAGTATGTACATGTAGATATGGTTAAAGTGACTATGCATATATGATGAACAGAGAGTAGCAGTAGTGTAAAAGAGGGGTTGGCGGGTGGTGGGACACAATGCAGATAGCCCAGTTAGCCAATGTGCGGGAGCACTGGTTGGTCGGCCCAAATGAGGTAGTATGTACATGAATGTATAGTTAAAGTGACTATGCATACAAGATAAACAGAGTAGCAGCAGGTCGACTGTTGGAGCATGAACTGTACGTCAAGGCTGAGAACTGTTTGTTCTTCCAACAGTCCGTCTCCTTCCTAGGGTACTGCATTTCCACTTCTGGGGAGGAGATGGCCTAGGGTAACGCATTTCCACTTCAGGGGTGGAGATGGAGAGTGACAGCATTTCAGCCGTGCGTAATTGGCCGACTCAAATCAAATCAAATCAAATTTTATTTGTCACATACACATGGTTAGCAGATGTTAATGCGAGTGTAGCGAAATGCTTGTGCTTCTAGTTCCGACAATGCAGTAATAACGAGCAAGTAATCTAACTAACAATTCCAAAAAAAAAAAAACTACTGTCTTATACACAGTGTAAGGGGATAAAGAATATGTACATAAGGATATATGAATGAGTGATGGTACAGAGCAGCATAGGCAAGATACAGTAGATGATATCGAGTACAGTATATACATATGAGATAAGTATGTAAACCAAGTGGCATAGTTAAAGTGGCTAGTGATACATGTATTACATAAGGATGCAGTCGATGATATAGAGTACAGTATCAACGTATGCATATGAGATGAACAATGTAGGGTAAGTAACATTATATAAGGTAGCATTGTTTAAAGTGGCTAGTGATATATTTACATAATTTCCCATCAATTCCCATGATTAAAGTGGCTGGAGTAGAGTCAGTGTCATTGACAGTGTGTTGGCAGTAGCCACTCAATGTTAGTGGTGGCTGTTTAACAGTCTGATGGCCTTGAGATAGAAGCTGTTTTTCAGTCTCTCGGTCCCAGCTTTGATGCACCTGTACTGACCTCGCCTTCTGGATGACAGCGGGGTGAACAGGCAGTGGCTCGGGTGGTTGATGTCCTTGATGATCTTTATGGCCTTCCTGTAGCATCGGGTGGTGTAGGTGTCCTGGAGGGCAGGTAGTTTGCCCCCGGTGATGCGTTGTGCAGACCTCACTACCCTCTGGAGAGCCTTACGGTTGAGGGCGGTGCAGTTGCCATACCAGGCGGTGATACAGCCCGCCAGGATGCTCTCGATTGTGCATCTGTAGAAGTTTGTGAGTGCTTTTGGTGACAAGCCGACTTCAGCCTCCTGAGGTTGAAGAGGCGCTGCTGCGCCTTCCTCACGATGCTGTCTGTGTGAGTGGATCAATTCAGTTTGTCTGTGATGTGTATGCCGAGGAACTTAAAACTTGCTACCCTCTCCACTACTGTTCCATCGATGTGGATGGGGGTGTTCCTCTGCTGTTTCCTGAAGTCCACAATCATCTCCTTAGTTTTGTTGACGTTGAGTGTGAGGTTATTTTCCTGACACCACACTCCGAGGGCCCTCACCTCCTCCCTGTAGGCCGTCTCGTCGTTGTTGGTAATCAAGCCTACCACTGTTGTGTCGTCCGCAAACTTGATGATTGACTCCCACCACGGTAAAGGAATTGCAGCGGTTTCTAGCGTTTGCCAAACCTCCCGGGTTTTGGTCAGGTAGCAGCTCCCATTACCTCACTGCTGAAGGGGGAACCAGTGTGGCTGCAGTGGTCGGCTGAGTTGGACAGGGCTTTAGGTCACCTGAGGTCTCTGTTTACCTCGGCTCCCGTGCTGGCTCATCCGGATCCCTCTTTACCGTTCATAGTGGAGGTGCTCTCTCAGGGCTCGGGCACGCCACCAAAGCTCCGCCCCTCTTTTCGAAGAAGCTCAGCCCGGCGGCACCTGCCCAGAGGGAAGTTACAACCCCTACCCGTTCCACAACGGCCGTGGTCGCAACTGTCGGTGGACTTCCTGACAGATCTTCCTCCATCACAGGACAACACCACTGGTCGTTGTGGATCGGTTTTCTAAGTCTTGCCATCTCCTCCCTTTGCCCTGTCTCCCTACGGCGCTACAGACTGCGGAGGCTCTGTTCACTTACGTCTTCCGGCACTACGGGGTGCCTGAGGATATAGTCTCTGATCGGGGTCCCCAGTTCACGTCCAGGGTCTGGAGAGCGTTCATGGAACGTCTGGGGGTCTCGGACAGCCTCACCTCAGGTTTTCACCCCGAGAGTAACGGGCAGGTGGAGAGAGTAAATCAGGATGTGGGTAGATTTCTGCGGTCATATTGCCAGGACCTGCCGGGGGAGTGGGCGGCGTTCATCCCCTGGGCAGAGATGGCCCAAAACTCACTCCGCCACTCCTCCCTGTCCTTTCCAGTGCATACTGGGGTGTCAGCTAGTTCTGGCACCGTGGCATCAGAGCCAGATCAAAGCTCCTGCGGTGGACGAATGGTTTAAGTGCTCGGAGGAGACCTGGGACGCCGCCCATGTGCACCTGCAATGGGCAGTGAGGCGGCAGAAAGCGAGCGCCGACCGCCACCGCAGTGAGGAACCGTTGTTTGCACCGGGACCCGGGTCTGGCTCTCGACCCGAAACCTGCCCCCCCCACCTGCCCTGCTGGAAGCTGTGTCAGCGGTTTGTGGGGCCATTCACAGGAGACTGAACAGGTACAGGTTACAGCTTCCCCCAGATTACCATATTAATCCCTCGTTCCATGTGTCTCTCCTTAGGCCGGTGGTGGCTGGTCCACTCCAGGAGTGTGAGGTGCGGGAGGTTCCTCCGCCCCCTCTGAACATCGAGGGGGCCCCGGCGTATGCTGTTCGAGCCATCTTGGACTCGCGGCATCGGGCGAGGGGCCTTCAGTACCTCGTGGAGTGGGAGGGGTACGGTCCAGAGGAGAGATGCTGGGTGCCGGTGGAGGACGTTTTGGACCCTTCGTTGCTGTGGGAGTTCCACCGTCTCCATCCGGATCGCCCTGAGCCTCGTCCTCCGGGTCATCCCCGAGGTCGGTGCGCACTGCCCGAGCCGCGCGTCAAGGGGGGGAGGTACTGAAGTTGGTCCCTCTCCTTGTTCGGGCGGTGTTCGGCGGTCGACGTCACCGGCCTACATCACCCCTCCTCCTCCATGATAGGTCAGCTACATCACCCTCCTCCTCCATGATAGGTCACTACATCATCACCCTGCTCCTCTATGATAGGTCAGCTACATCATCACCCCTGATCCTTTATGATAGGTCAGCTACACCTCCCCCTTCTACCCTCCATGATAGGTCAGCTACATCACCCCTCCTCCTCCATGATAGGCCAGCTACATCACCCCTCCTCCTCCATGATAGGTCAGCTACATCACCCCTCCTCCTCCACGATAGGCCAGCTACATCACCCCTCCTCCTCCATGACAGGTCAGCTACATCATCACCCCTGATCCTCTATGATAGGTCAGCTACATCATCACCCCTCCTCCTCCATGATAGGTCAGCTACATCATCACCCCTGATCCTCTATGATAGGTCAGCTACATCATCACCCCTCCTCCTCCATGATAGGTCAGCTACATCACCCCTCCTCCTCCATGATAGGTCAGCTACATCACCCCTCCTCCTCCATGACAGGTCAGCTACATCATCACCCCTGATCCTCTATGATAGGTCAGCTACATCATCACCCCTGATCCTCTATGATAGGTCAGCTACATCATCCTCCTTCTCCTCCATGATAGGTCAGCTACATCATCTTACTTCTCCTTCATGATAGGTCAGCTATATCATCATCAACACCTACCTCATCTGTATAACTGCCAGAGATCATTGACTAAGTCAGTCCTGTGTGGTTGCGGTTTGCTGTAGCGTTGCTACTGTAGGCTTGTGTCCCAAATGGCCCACTATTACCTGTGTAGTGCACTACTTTTGACCAGACCCCTATGAGCCCTGGTCAAAAGTAGTGCACTGCATAGGGAATAGCGTGCCATTTGGGACCAAGATGCATCCTCTGACCTGTTTAAAGGGCCCATGAGGACGTTTCTCTCCAGATCGTCCTGATGTCCTAGTTGTGTGTTGATACAGCACGCTTCACACAGGATCAATACTCTGCTGAGAACATAATGGAGTCTCTCTGAGGGTGACTGGACTGGTCTGGCTGAGCAACTAACGTTTAGAGGTCCACACACACACGCACACACACACACACACACACTTCCACGCAACACACACACACACACTTCCACGCAACACGCACGCACACAAACACAAACACAAACACACACACACACACACACAGACTGAAGTTTAGAGGCCCATTGGATGGATGCTGCCTATATCTACTATATTCATCATGACTCTGTCCAAACTGTTTTAATCAGCATCTAATTAGTGGTAGTTCATTGGTTGACAGTTCTATAGTTGGCAGGATTCATTCATTAATTAAGTAAAATTGTCTAAAGCATCTGCTTGATGAAAGGTTTTGAAATGTTTAAACGAGCAAATTATTGACCCCAATCAGAAAGATGGCAAAAAGAAACAAATATTCCCAACAGCTTGTTATTGAATGTTGTCCAAAGACTGCTGTTTCAATGAAGTAACTCTTGGTTTAATGTCATTCTAAAGGCTGTTATCTAATATGGTGGTTACGTCAACAAGAGTTCTTGGTGTTTGAAGATGTTTGTGTGATAACTCTCTCAACATCATGGTCTAGTCCACCATTACATACGTACATGAACTTCTAATCTCAACAAAACTCAACAACTAACTGTTGTATTAAATTTAAATATTTAAATATGAATGAATTGCTACAGGGAGCAGTTACAGACACACATCACTGTTACAAAATAGTGCCGTTCCAGAATATCCAGCTATTCTAGTCAATACAAACATTCCAGGAAGATTCAGACATTCTAGAACACACTGATATTCTAGATTGAACACCCAGACATTCTAGAGGATTCAGACGTTCTAGAGCACACTGATATTCTAGATAGAACACCCAAACATTGTAGAAGATTCAGACATACTAGAACACCCAGATATTCTAGATAGAACATCCAGACATTATAGAAAGAACACCCAGACATTCTAGATATAACATCCAGACATTATAGATAGAGCACCCAGACATACTAGAAAGAACACCAAGACATTCTAGAAAGAACACCCAGACATTCTGGAAAGAACACCAAGACATTCTAGAAAGAACACCCAGACATACTAGAATGAACACCCAGACATACTAGAATGAACACCCAGACATACTAGAAAGAACACCCAGACATACTAGAAAGAACACCCAGACATACTAGAAAGAACACCCAGACGTACTAGAATGAACACCCAGACATACTAGAATGAACACCCAGACATACTAGAAAGAACACCCAGACATACTAGAATGAACACCCAGACATACTAGAAAGATCACCCAGACATACTAGAAAGAACACCCAGACATTCTAGAAAGAACACCAAGACATTCTAGAAAGAACACCCTGACATTCTAGAACAGTCAGAAATTTTCAAACACCCTGTGATTCTCAAACATTCAGCCATTCCAGGAAAGAAACCTGACATCACGGTTCACTAACAAACACCAATCAGTCCATCCTGGCTATAATGAAATATGATAATACTTTGTCTTGTTGTGTTTACACTCTGTCAGAGGCTGGGGTGGAGACGGAGGCTGCCAATGTGGAGAAGAAGTTGACAGTTGTCACCTGGGTAATCGTTGTGCTCCCAAGCGTTTTAATACAGGCAAACTTCTGCAAGGCAACAGCAGAAAACATTTTGCACTCAATGAATAAGAGATGAGAAGAAAAGTGGTTCTGCATTCGTTTAAAAAGGAGAGAGAAAAAACACTAAATATTACACACTGTGAAACGGGTTTTATGGAATAATTTACCTCAGGTAGGTGTATCATGTAACCAAATAAAGCAGCAGGAGGAGAAATGATAAAACACTGTGTACCTGGAACTAAATGTCCTGGAATAAAACTGTTCTCTCTCTTCATCCTTGGTTAAGCTCCATCTACCACTCTCTCCTTCACTATCGGAGACTCGGAGAGGAGAACCTGTTGGTTGGATTGTCATCTGGTTTGAATTTGTTCTTAACAGACTTGCCAAGTTAAATAAAGGTTAAAATATATTATATTTTTTTATGAAAACAAATTCTACACTCGGTTTCCTGAATCCAAGCAGCAAGAAACATCTCACTGGAACTAAGAAAGTGTTCAGCGGCGTGCCTCAATTCCCTCATAAGATAAGGGCCCAAATATCACTCCATAGACTCTAACCCTCTTCAGAGTAGCCTCCAGAAACCACTTTAATAACCCCACACAACCCTTTTTTATTTGCTGTTGTGTGATCTAGAACGCTTCCTAACAGCTCTCTTATTAACTTACTGATGCCCATTAGGCATGAAACGGATCCAGTCACAATGGGGTTGTGGTGGGAAAACAGTAACAGCCTTTTCCTGACAAAGATCACCGGAAATAGAATAAGTCATCGAATCAGACTGTTGCTCCCCACATGAGTACTTGACTCCATGCTAAATGGCATCCTATTCTCTCCCAGTGCACTACTT
This sequence comes from Oncorhynchus tshawytscha, assembly GCF_018296145.1. Lineage (NCBI taxonomy): Eukaryota > Metazoa > Chordata > Actinopteri > Salmoniformes > Salmonidae > Oncorhynchus > Oncorhynchus tshawytscha. The sequence continues at coordinate 87,110,142 of NC_056436.1, read as the reverse complement.
TTGACAAGAGCCCTATGGCCCTGGTAAAACAAAATATAGGGTACACGGTAGGGTATAGGGTGTATATCCTAAACGATATCATAACCGCCATCGATAAGAGACAATGCTGTGCAGCCGTACTCATCGACCTGGCCAAGGCGTTCGACTCTGTCAATCACCACGTTCTTATCGGCAGACTCAACAGCCTTGGTTTCTCAAATGATTTCCTCGCCTGGTTCACCAATTACTTCTCGGACAGATGACACAATTCTGTGTACTTCTGGCCCTTCTTTGGACACTGTGTTAACAAACCTCCAGACGAGCTTCAATGCAATACAACTCTCCTTCTGTGGCCTCCAACTGCTCTTAAATGCAAGTAAAACTAAATGCATGCTCTTCAACCGATCCCTGCCCAACCCTGTCCGCCCGTATAGCATCACTAGTCTGGACGGTTCTGACCTAGAGTATGTGGACAACTACAAATAACTAGGTGTCTGGTTAGACTGTAAACTCTCCTTCCAGACTCACATTAAGCATCTCCAATCCAAAGTTAAATCTAGAATTGGCTTCCTATTTCGCAAACAAAGCATCCTTCACTCATGCTTCCAAACATACCCTCGTAAAACTAACCATCCTACCGATCCTTGACTTCAGCGATGTCATCTACAAAATAGCCTCCAATACCCTACTCAAAAAATTGGATGCAGTCTATCACAGTGCCATCCGTTTTGTCACCAAAGCCCCATATACTGCCCACCACCTGTATGCTCTCGTTGGCTGGCCCTCGCTTCATATTCATTGCCAAACCCACTGGCTACAGGTCATCTACAAGTCTCTGCTAGGTAAAGCCCCGCCTTAACTCAGCTCACTGGTCACCACAGCAGCAACCACCCGTAGCACGCGCTCGAGCAGGTATATTTCACTGGTCACCCCCAAAGCCAATTCCTCCTTTGGCCGCCTTTCCTTCTGCTGCCAATGACAGGAACGAACTGCAAAAATCACTGAAGCTGGAGACACATATCTCCCTCACTAACTTTAAGCACCAGCTGTCAGAGCAGCTCACAGATCACTGTACCTGTACATAGCCCATCTGTAAATAGCCCATCGAACTCTCATCCCCATACTGTTATTTATTTTATTTATTTTGTTCCTTCGCACCCCAGTATCTCTACTTGCACACTCATCTTCTGCACATCTATCATTCCAGTGTTTAATTGCTATATTGTAATTACTTCGCCACCATGGCCTATTTATTGCCTTACCTCATTTGCACACACTGTATATAGACTTTTTCTACTGTATTATTGACTGTATGTTTGTTTATTCCATGTGTAACTCTGTGTTGTTTGTGTCGCACTGCTTTGCTTTATCTTGGCCAGGTCACAGTTGTAAATGAGAACTTGTTCTCAACTAGTCTACCTGGTTAAATAAAGGTGAAATAATAAATAAATAAAATTAAAAAGGCAGTAGGGTATAGGGTATACGGTATATACGGTAGGGTATAGGGTATATGGTAGGGGATTGGGTATACGGTAGGGTGTAGGATATATGGTAGGGTATAAGGTATATGGTAGGGTATAGGGTATACGGTAGGGTATAGGGTATATGGTAGGGTATAGGGTATAGGGTATACGGTAGGGTATAGGGTATACGGTAGAGTATAGGGTATACTCTAGGTTTTAGGGTATACGCTAGGGTATAGGATATATGGTAGTGTATAGGGTATACGGTATACGGTAGGGTATAGGGTATACGGTAGAGTATAGAGTATACGGTAGAGTATAGAGTATACGGTAGGGTTTAGGGTATACGCTAGGGTATAGGGTATAGGATATACAGTAGGGAGTAGGGTATACTGTAGGGTATAGGGTATATGCTAGGGTATAGGGTATACGGTAGGGTATAGAGTATACGGTAGGGTATAGAATATACGGTAGGGTATAGAGTATACAGTAGGGTATAGGGTATACGGTAGGGTATAGGATATACGGTAGTGTATAGGGTATACGGTATACGGTAGGGTATAGGGTATACGGTAGAGTATAGAGTATACGGTAGAGTATAGAGTATACGGTAGGGTGTAGGGTATACTGTAGGGTATAGGGTATATGCTAGGGTATAGGGTATACGGTAGGGTATAGAGTATACGGTAGGGTATAGAATATACGGTAGAGTATAGAGTATACGGTAGGGTATAGGGTATACGGTAGGGTATAGGATATACGGTAGTGTATAGGGTATACAGTAGGGTATATGGTATACGGTAGGGTATAGGGTATAGGGTATACGGTAGAGTATAGGATATACAGTAGGGTATAGGGTATACGGTAGGGTATAGGGTATAGGGTATACGGTAGTGTATAGGGTATACGGTAGGGTATAGGGTATACGGTAGTGTATAGGGTATACGGTAGAGTATAGGGTATACGGTAGGGTATAGGGTATACGGTAGGGTAGAGGGTATACGGTAGAGTATAGGGTATACGGTAGGGTATAGGGTATACGGTAGAGTATAGGATATACACTAGGGTATAGGGTATACGGTAGGGTATAGGGTATACGGTAGAGTATAGGATATACACTAGGGTATAGGGTATACGGTAGGGTATAGGGTATACGGTAGGGTATAGGGTATACAGTAGGGTATAGGGTATACGGTAGGGTATAGGGTATACGGTAGGGTATAGGGTATACGTTAGAGTATAGGGTATATGATAGGGTATAGGGTATACGGTAGGGTATAGGGTATACGGTAGGGTATAGGGTATACGGTAGGGTATAGGGTATACGGTAGGGTATAGGGTATACGGTAGGGTATAGGGTATAGGGTATACGGTAGGGTATAGGGTATAGGGTATACGATAGGGTATAGGGTATATGGTAGGGTATACGGTAGGGTATAGGGTATACGGTAGGGTATAGGGTATACAGTAGGGTATAGGGTATACGGTAGGGTATAGGGTATACGGTAGGGTATAGGGTATACGGTAGGGTATAGGGTATACGGTAGGGTATAGGGTATACGGTAGGGTATAGGGTATTGTCACGGCTCCTCCTCTGCATTGCAGGGGCGGTTCCTCCTGCAGGTAGAGGAGGGTCGTTAGTGATTGGAGTCACCTGGGCTCTAAGTATTTAAACTGTCACTAATCACCTCTCTCTCTCTCTCTCCGCTCCTCCAGGTATGAACCTGTTTTGTTTGTTCTGTTGTAGTTTTGCATCGTTTTCACTCAGTCATTCACACACACAGATTCACGCATCCATGCACTTTACATACACCTTACATTATGATACTTCCACACCTCATTCCTTTTTCTTAGTTTACAGTTAATAGTTTTGTTTACAATAAAGAACCTTTTTGATTGGCCTATACCTGTTGTTCGTGTCCCTGTTTACAATAAAGAACCTTTTTGATTGGCCGATACCTGTTGTTCGCGTCCCTGTTTACAATAAAGAACCTTTTTGATTGGCCGATACCTGTTGTTCGTGTCCCTGTTTACAATAAAGAACCTTTTTGATTGGCCGATAACTGTTGTTCGCGTCCCCTCATTTTTACCACAGGCTATGAGCCGGCCTGTGACAGTATACAATGCCATTTGGGACACATCATTTATTATAAGCCAATAATAACATATTACAACACTTAATCCTTAAAGGGAAATGTATGTTTTGGTTTTACTTCATGACCATCCTCTCCAGCACCACCCCAAACATCAACATATGTGAAAATAGCGCGTTTAAAAATGTAAAAAAAATAGTGTAGTTAAAAAGACAGAGGAAGATAAGTGTTTCCAATAGCGTCATCAACCAACCAATAGTTATGTTGTTGATGTTGGGGTGGTGCTGGAGATGATGAATATGAGCATAATGTTTTATTATGTTTTGCCTTACTGTCGTTAGCCCATAGAATCCCAATAAATAACATTGAGTTTGGCCTTACTGTCATTAGCCCATAGAAATGCAATATTAACAAATGTATCAGAAAATACATCAAATTAGTTTGTTTAAAAGTGTTTCTCCTATATCTGAGAGATATAATATATATAATATATATATAATATAATATATAATATAATATATATATATATATATATAATATATATATATATATAATATAATATATATATATATATATATATAATATATATATAATATATAATATATAATATATAATATATATATATATAATATATATAATATATATATAATATATAATATATATAATATAATATATATAATATAATATATAATATATATAATATAATATATATAATATAATATATAATATATAATATAGACTTTTTCCATAATTTGTTAGGTTACAGCCTTATTCTAAAATCGATTCGATTGTTTTTTCCCTCTCTTAAAACTACCCTGTTATGACAAAACAAAAACCTTTCTTTTTTTTAAATAAAAACTTAAATATCACATTTGCATAAGTATTCAGACCCTTTACTCAGTACTTTGTTTGAAGCACGTTTGGCCGCGATCACAGCCTCTTCTTGGGTATGACGCTACAAGCTTGGTTACACCTGTATTTGGGGAGGTTCTCCCATTCTTCTCTGCAGATCCTCTACATGTTTTCACTTTGTCGTTATGGGGTATTGTGTGTATATTGCTGAGGATTTTTTTATTTTATTTAATCCATTTTGGAATAAGGCTGTAATGCAACAAAATGTGGAAAAAGTCAAGGGGTCTGAATACTTTCTGAATGCACTGTATTTTATTCCCATATTTAATCCCTTGTTTTTTGGGGGCACTAAACTACTTTCATATATACTTCCATAATTTGTTTTAAACTGGTACTGAGCTACCTTCAGACGAGTCTTGTGAGGCTTGAGCAAAAGAACCGACATGTCCGTGTTTGTGAGATTCTCACCTTTCCATAGAGGGGTCATATCAGTGTGTAGGCCACACAGTTCGGACGCTACAGCCATTTTCGTGAGAAGACTGATGTCTCATAGTCTGACAAACATCACTGTAGCTCGGCCACCTTCCACCGCAGATGGGAGGGGTCTCATAGTCTGACAAACATCACTGTGGCTCGGCCACCTTCCACCGCAGATGGGCGGTCTCATAGTCTGACAAACATCACTGTAGCTCGGCCACCTTCCAACGCAGATGGGTGGGTCTCATAGTCTGACAAACATCACTGTAGCTCGGCCACCTTCCAACGCAGATGGGGGTCTCATGGTCTGACAAACATCACTGTAGCTCGGCCACCTTCCACCGCAGATGGGGGTCTCATGGTCTGACAAACATCACTGTAGCTCGGCCACCTTCCACCGCAGATGGGTGGGTCTCATAGTCTGACAAACATCACTGTAGCTCGGCCACCTTCCACCGCAGATGGGTGGTCTCAAAGTCTGACAAACATCACTGTAGCTCTGCCACCTTCCACCGCAGATGGGGGGTCTCATAGTCTGACAAACATCACTGTAGCTCGGCTACCTTCCACCGCAGATGGCAGATGTGGTGGATTGAGACACAGTCCATACAAAACAGATATCTCTAGCTCAAACAAAAATTATTTTTGATGGGTGATTTTTTTTATTATGTCAATTAGATTTTCTCATCGACTCTAGGGCTAGGCAGCTGCGTGGAGACTTCATTAGGTTCCCCAATGGAGGATCAGAGCCAGAAGTTTTTCAAGGGCAACACTCTGTCTCAGTCCAGACCATTGCCAATGTATTTCTTTATCAGATTAGTTAGGTGCTGTTTTTGTGGCCGATTGCATTTCATTCAGAAATCTACTGTACGGCTCATTCAGAAAGTATTCAGACCACTTGACTTTTTCCACGTTTTGTTTGGGCGACAGCCTTATTCTAAAATTGATGAAATAGTTATTTCCCCTTATCAATCGACACATAATACCACATAATGACAAAGCAAAAATGAGGTTTTTAGAAATGCTTGCAAATTTATTAAAAATGAAAAAAATAACATATGACATTTACATAAGTATTCAGACCCTTTACTCAGTACTGTGTTGAAACAGCTTTGGCAGCGATTTCAGCCTTGAGTCTTCTTGGGTATGACACTTCAAGCTTGGCACACCTGTATTTGGGGTGTTGATCCACTTCTTCTCTGCAGATCATCTCAAGCTCTGTCAGGTTGGATGGGGAGAGTCTCTGTGCAGCTATTTTTAGGTCTCTCTAGAGATGTTAGATCGGATTTAACTCTGTGCTCTGGCTGGACCACTCAAGGAGATTCAGAGACTTGTCCCGAAGCCAATCCTGCATTGTTTTGGCTGTGTGTTAAGGGTCGTTGTCCTGTTGGAAGGTGAACCTTCACCCAGTCTGAGGTCCTGAGGGCTCTGGAGCTGTAACGTCTCTCGTCGGAAAGCATGGACCAAAACGCAGCGTGGTAAGTGTTCATGATTCAAAACACTCGAACAAAATAACAAAGTGAAAAAACGAAACAGTTCTGTCAGGTGCAGACACTAAACAGAAAATAACTACCCACAAAACACAGGTGGGAAAAAGGCTGCCTAAGTATGATTCCCAATCAGAGACAACGATAGACAGCTGCCTCTGATTGGGAACCACACTCGGCCAAAAACAAAGAAATAGAAAACATAGAAATAAAGAAACTAGAATGCCCACCCTAGTCACTCTCTATGGCGTGTCCGGGTGGGCATCTCTTCACGGCGGCGGCTCCGGTGCGGGACGTAGACCCCTCCGCCCGCAGAAACCTCCGCTTTGGTGCCGGCCCTGGTGCATGGACCTTCACTGGAGGATCCGGGCCGCAGATCATCGCCGGAGGAACCGGACCACCGATCATCGCCGGAGGCTCCGGACTGGGAACCGTCGCTGGAGGCTCCGGACTGGGAACCGTCGCTGGAGGCTCCGGTCTGGGGACCATCGCTGGAGGCTCCGGACTGGGAACCGTCGCTGGAGGCTCCGGTCTGGGGACCATCGCTGGAGGCTCCGGTCTGGGGACCATCGCTGGAGGCTCCGGACTGGGAACCGTCGCTGGAGGCTCCGGACTGGGGACCGTCGCTGGAGGCTCCGGACTGGGGACCGTCGCTGCAGGCTCCGCACTGGGGACCGTCGCTGCAGGCTCCGCACTGGGGACCGTCGCTGCAGGCTCCGCACTGGGGACCATCGCTGGAGTCTCTGTACTGCGGATCAACGCTGGAGGCTTCGTGCCATGGATCATCACTGGAGGCTTCGTGCTATGGATCATCACTGGAGGCTTCGTGCCATGGATCATCACTGGAGGCTTCGTGCTATGGACCATCGCTGGAGTCTCTGTACTGCGGATCAACGCTGGAGGCTCCGTGCCATGGATCATCACTGGAGGCTTCGTGCCATGGATGATCTGGAAGTTTCTCCCATCTCCACAGAGGGACTCTGGAGATGTTTCAGAGTAACCATCGGGTTCTTGGTCACCTCCAAGTTTGGCCAGGCGGCCAGCTCTAGGTAGAGTTTTGGTGGTTCTAAACTGATTCCATTTAAGAATGATGGACTGTGTTCTTGGGGACCTTCTGTGTTCTTGGGGACCTTCGATCCTGCAGACATTTTTGGTACCCTTCCCCAGATCTGTGCCTCGACATAATCCTGTCGCGGAGCTCTACGGACATTTCCTTCGACCTAATGGCTTAGTTTTGGCTCTGGCATGCACTGTCAACTGTGGGACCTTATATAGACAGGTGTGTGCCTTTCCAAATCATGTCCAATCAGTTGCATTTACAACAGGTGGACTCCAATCAACCTGTAGAAACATCACAAGGTTGATGCATGGAAACAGGATGCACCTGAGCTCAATTTCGATTTTCATAGCAAAGGGTCTGAATACTTATGTAAAATAAGGTATTTCTTTCTTTTTAATTTTCTTTGCGAACAATTCTAAAAACCAGTTTTTCGCTTTGTCATCATGGGGTATTGTGATGTCATCATGGGGTATTGTGATGTCATCATGGGGCATTGTGATGTCATCATGGGGCATTGTGTGTAGATTGATGAAGGAAAACAATGATCTAAGGCTGTAACGTAACAAAATGGGTAAAAACTCAAAGGCACTGTATGCGCAGGTCTAAATACTGATGTTGTAATAGTGTAAATAACGTTCTATTCCAAGGCCATTGCCCCATCGCCTGTTCATTCACCTAACCCCCGATTGACCAATTGATCCAAGACTTATTTTACAAGACATTCTATTCTCCCTGTAGAATCTTACAAAACAGGCACTCTACTTCCTGAGCAATATAAGACTGTATACCTCTCTTGCCGAAGGTCATACTGTGTTTACAGTACAGATAACCCTACACATCCATTGCATTCATCGGTAACTAACAGGGAAGACACAGGCACTCTCCAGTTAAAAAAACATCTGCCCTGAATAGAGGCGTGTACATATCAGATCAGTCTAAAACCATCTGCCCTGAATAGAGCCATGTACATATCAGATCAGTCTTCCACTCTCCCTGGGGCCAGACTCTGCTTCTGAGGCGGATGTCACCTGGATGTCTCCTCTCAGTCTCCCTCAGTAGGTGTCTTCTGGATGTCTCTGAGGTAGATTTCTCCTGGATGTCTCCTCTCAGTCTCCCTCGGTAGGTGTCTTCTGGATGTATCTGAGGTAGATGTCTCCTTGGATGTCTCCTGGATGTCTCATGAGGTAGATTTCTCCTGGATGTCTCCTCTCAGTCTCCCTCGGTAGATGTCTTTTGGATGTCTCTGAGGTAGATGTCTCCTTGGATGTCTCCTGGATGTCTCCTGAGGTAGATGTCTCTTAGATGTCTTCTTTCAGTTCACTAGGTCAGAGTCCAACAGCCTCTCAGAGAGAGGTTGAGAGACCTAATACAGAAAGAGTTAAACTACCAACGGGACATTCAAAACTGTAATATCTTATGCTCCATGGAGTCGTTGCTGAATGACGACAATATCAACATACAGCTGGCTGGTTATACTCTGTACCGGCAGGATAGAACAGCGGCGTCTGGTAAGACAAGGGCTATGTATTTTTGTAAATAACAGCTGATGCACAACATCTAATGAAGTCTCAAGCTTTTGCTCTCCTGAGGTAGAGTATCTAATGATAAGCTGTAGACCACGCTATCTACCTAGAGAGTTTTCATCTGTACTTTTCGTAGCTGTCTACATACCACCACAGTCAGAGGCTGGCACTGAGACAGCTTTGAATGAGCTGCATTCCACCAAAAGCAAACAAGAAAAAATTCACCCAGAGGCGACGCTCCTAGTAGCCGGGGACTTTAATGCAGGGAAACTTAAATCTGTTTTACCAAATTTCTATCAGCATGTTAAATGTACAACCAGATGGAAAAAAACTCTGTACCATCATTACTCCACACACAGAGATGCATACAAAGCTCTCCCTCGCCCTCCATTTGGCAAATCTGTAATTCTACCCTGCTGATTCCTGCTTATAACCAAAAATGAAAGCAGGAAGCAGCATCGCAGCGCCAGCTGTGCCACCAGGCTCTGTCACAGCCGGCCGCGATTGGGAGGTCCGCGGGGCGATGCACAATTGGCCTAGCGTCGTCCGGCTTAGGGAGGGATATCCTTGTCTCATCGCGCACCAGCGACTCCTAGCGCAGTGCACGCTAACCAAGGTCGCCAGGTGCACGGTGTTTCCTCCGACACATTGGTGCGGCTGGCTTCCGGGTTGGATGCGCGCTATGTGTTGAAGGAGTGCGGCTTGGTTGGGTTGTGTTTCGAGGGACGCATGGCTTTCGACTTCGTCTCTCCCGAGCCCGTACGGGAGTTGTAGCGATGAGACAAGATAGTAATTACTAACACTTGGATACCACAAAATTGGGGAGAAAAAGGGGGTAAAATTTAAAAAAAAAATTTTTTTAAAGGAAGCAGGAAGCAGCAGTGACTAGATCAATAAAAAAGCTAAGCTACAGGACTGTTTTATGTTCCGGGATACTTCCTATGGCATTGAGGAGTACACCACATCAGTCATTGGCTTCATCAATAAGTGCATCGATGGTATCGTCCCCACAGTGACCGTACATACCCCAACCAGAAGCCATGGATTACAGGCAACATCTACACTGAGCTAAAGGGTATAGCTGCCACTTTCAAGGAGCGGGACTATAACCCGGAAGCTTATAAGAAATCCCTCTATGCCCTCAGACGAACCATCAAACAGGCAAAGCATCAATACAGGACTAAGATCGAATCGTACTACACCGGCTCTGACGCTCTTTGGATGTGGCTGAGCTTGAAAACCACTACAGACTACAAAGGGATGCACAGCCAAGCCCAGTGACACGAGCCTACCAGACGAGCTAAACTACTTCTATGTTCGCGTCGAGACAAATAACACTGAAACATGTATGAGAGCACCAGCTGTTTCGGAAGACTGTGTGATCACGCTCTCCGCAGCTGATATGAGTAAGATCTTTAAACAGGTCAACATTCACAAGGCCGCAGGGCCAGATGGATTACCAGGACGTGGACTGCGAGTATGCTCTGACCAACTGGTAAGTGTCTTCACTGACATTTTCAACCTCTCCTTGTCCGAGTCTGTAATACCAACATGTTTTAAGCAGACCACCATAGTGCCTTTGACCAAGAACACTAAGGTAACCTTAGTGCTGTGAAAGGCTGGTCATGGCTCACACCAACACCATTATCCCAGAAACCCTAGACATACCCAAATTTGCATACCACCCCAACAGATCCACAGATGATGCAATCTCTATTGCACTCCACACTGCCCTTTCCCACCTGGACAAAAGGAACACCCATGTAAGAATGCTATTCATTGACTACAGCTCAGCATTCAACACCATAGTGCCCTCAAAGCTCATCAATAAGCTAAGGACCCTGGGACTAAACACCTCCCTCTGCAACTGGATCCTGGACATCCTGAAGGGCCGCCCCCCAGGTGGTAAGTGTAGGTAACAACACATCAACCACGCTGATCCTCAACACAGGGGCCCCTCAGGGGTGCATGCTCAGTCCCCTCCTGTACTCCCTGTTCACTCATGACTGCACGGCCAGGCACGACTCCAACACCATGTGTAGCCTAGTGGTTAGAGCGTTGGACTAGCAACCGAAAGGTTGCAAGATTGAATCCATGAGCTGACAAGGTAAAAATCTGTGGTTCTGCCCCTGAACAAGGAAGTTAACCCACTGTTCCTAGGCCATCATTTAAAATAAGAATTTGTTCTTAACTGACTTGCCTAGTTAAATAAAGGTAAAAAAATATATGTAAAAAATAATCACCGACAACAACGAGACAGCCTATAGGGAGGAGGTCAGAGACCTGGCCGTGTGGTGCCAGGACAACAACCTCTCCCTCAGCATGATCAAGGCAAAGGAGAAGATTGTGGACTACAGGAAAAGAGGACTGAGCACGCCCCCATTCTCATTGACGGGGCTGCAGTGGAGCAGGTTGAGAACTTCAAGTTCCTTGGTGTCAACATCACCAACAAACTAACATGGTCAAAGCACACTAAGACAGTCGTGAAGAGGGCATGACAAAACCTATTCCCCTTCAGGAGACTGAAAATATTTGTCATGGGTCCTCAGATCCTCAAAAGGTTCTACAGCTGCACCATCGAGAGCATCCTGACTGGTTGCATCACTGCCTGGTACAGCAACTGCTTGGCCTCCAACCGCAGGCACAACAGGTTAGTGCGAAGGGCCCAGTACATCACTGGGGCCAAATTGTCAAAGACTCCAGCCACCCTAGTCATAGACTGTTCTCTCTGTTACCGCACGGCAAGCGGTACCTGAGCTCCAAGTCTAGGTCCAAGAGGCTTCTAAACAGCTTCTACCCCCAAACCATAAGACTCCTGAACACCTAATCAAATGGCCACCAGACGATTTGCATCCCCCCCCATCTTTTACACCACTGTTACTCTCTGTTGTTATCATCTATGCATAATCCCTTTAGTAACTCTACCTACATGTACGTATTATCTCAACTAACCGGTGCCCCCACACATTGCCTCTGTACCGGTACCCCCTGTATATAGCCTCCACATTGACTCTGTACCGGTACCCCCTGTACATAACCTCCACATTGACTCTGTACCGGTACCCCCTGTATATAGCCTCCACATTGACTCTGTACTGGTACCCCCTACCTCCACATTGACTCTGTACCGGTACCCCCTGTATATAGCCTCCACATTGACTCTGTACTGGTACCCCCTGTATATAGCCTCCACATTGACTCTGTACCGGTACCCCCCTATATAGCCTCCACATTGACTCTGTACCGGTACCCCCTGTATATAGCCTCCACATTGACTCTGAACCGGTACCCCCTGTATATAGCCTCCACATTGACTCTGTACTGGTACCCCCTGTATATAGCCTCCACATTGACTCTGTACCGGTACCCCCTGTATATAGCCTCCACATTGACTCTGTACCGGTACCCCTGTATATAGCCTCCACATTGACTCTGTACCGGTACCCCCTGTATATAGCCTCCACATTGACTCTGTACCGGTACCCCCTGTATATAGTCTCCACATTGACTCTGTACCGGTACCCCCCCTGTATATAGTCTCACTATTGTTTTTTTACTGCTGCTCTTTAATTACTTGTTCCTTTCATTTCTTATTCTTATTCATATTTTTTTAACTGTATTGTTGGTTAGGGGCTCGTAAATAAGCATTTCACTGTAAGGTCTACTTGTTGTACTCGGCACATGTGATTTATAAAATTTGAATTGATTTTTATTTGATTTATAGATAGTATAGATGTATAGAATACATAGATTATAGAGAGTATAGATGTATAGAATACAGAGACTATAGAGAGTATAGATTTATAGAATACAGAGACTATAGAGAATAGATGTATAGAATACATAGATTATAGAGAGTATAGATGTATAGAATACAGAGACTATAGAGAGTATAGATGTATAGAATACATAGATTATAGAGAGTATAGATGTATAGAATATAGAGACTATAGAGAGTATAGATGTATAGAATACAGAGACTATAGAGAGTATAGATGTATAGAATACAGAGACTATAGAGAGTATAGATGTATAGAATATAGAGACTATAGAGTGTATAGATGTATAGAATATAGAGTATAGATGTATAGAATACAGAGCCTATAGAGTATAGATGTATAGAATATAGAGACTATAGAGTATAGATGTATAGATGTATAGAATACAGAGACTATAGAGTATAGATGTATAGAATATAGAGACTATAGAGTATAGATGTATAGATGTATAGAATACAGAGACTATAGAGTATAGATGTATAGAATATAGAGTATAGATGCTCTCTAAAATGACAGGCTGCCATTTGGGACACAGTCATCCCACAAAAAGCGGAGGTGGTGAGGATGATTAGACGGATGGTAACCATGGTGACGTGACTCCACAGATGGACGACTGTGAACCGTGGGTTCTAGAAACAGAGGAGAGAAGATGGGGAGAGAAGGAGAGGCACATGGGGAGTGGAGGATAGAGGTGGGGGGGAGAGGAGGAGTGGAGCATGGGGAGTGGAGGATAGAGGTGGGGGGGGAGAGGAGGAGTGGAGCATGGGGAGTGGAGGATAGAGGTGGGGGGGGAGGAGGAGAGGAGCATGGGGAGTGGAGGATAGAGGTGGGCGGGAGAGGAGGAGGAGAGCATGGGGAGTGGAGGATAGAGGTGGGGGGAGAGGAGGAGAGGAGCATGGGGAGTGGAGGATAGAGGTGGGGGGAGAGGAGGAGTGGAGCATGGGGAGTGGAGGATAGAGGTGGGGGGGAGAGGAGGAGTGGAGCATGGGGAGTGGAGGATAGAGGTGGGGGAGAGGAGGAGAGGAGCATGGGGAGTGGAGGATAGAGGTGGGGTGAGGGGAGAGGAGAGGAGCATGGGGAGTGGAGGATAGAGGTGGGGGGAGTGGAGGATAGAGGTCGGGGGAGAGGAGGAGAGGAGCATGGGGAGTGGAGGATAGAGGTGGAGGGGAGAGGAGGAGAGGAGCATGGGGAGTGGAGGATAGAGGTGGGGGAGAGGAGGAGAGGAGCATGGGGAGTGGAGGATAGAGGTGGGGAGAGGAGGAGAGGAGCATGGGGAGTGGAGGATAGAGGTGGGGGAGAGGAGGAGAGGAGCATGGGGAGTGGAGGATAGAGGTGGGGGGAGAGGAGGAGTGGAGCATGGGGAGTGGAGGATAGAGGTGGGGGGGGAGAGGAGAGCATGGGGAGTGGAGGATGGGGGGGGAGGGAGGATAGAGGTGGGGGAGAGGAGGAGAGGAGCATGGGGAGTGGAGGATAGAGGTGGGGGGAGAGGAGGAGTAGAGCATGGGGAGTGGAGGATAGAGGTGGGGGAGAGGAGAGGAGCATGGGTAGAGGATAGGGGAGGTGGGGGGGGAGGATAGAGGATGGGGGGAGTGGAGGATAGAGGTGGGGGAGAGGAGGAGAGGAAACATGGGGAGTGGAGGATAGAGGTGGGGGAGAGGAGGAGAGGAGCATGGGGAGTGGAGGATAGAGGTGGGGGAGAGGAGAGGAGCATGGGAGTGGAGGATAGAGGTGGGGGAGAGAGGGGAGTGGAGCATGGGGGAGTGGAGGATAGAGGTGGGGGAGAGGAGGAGTGGAGCATGGGGAGAGGAGGATAGAGGTGGGGGAGAGGGAGGGTAGAGGTGGGGGAGAGGATAGAGGTGGGGGAGAGGAGGATAGAGGTGGGGGAGGATAGAGGTGGGGGGAGAGGAGGAGAGGAGCATGGGGAGTGGAGGATAGAGGGGGGGGGGAGAGGAGGAGAGGAGCATGGGGAGTGGAGGATAGAGGTGGGGGGAGAGGAGGGGAGAGGAGAGGAGCATGGGGAGTGGAGGATAGAGGTGGGGGAGAGGAGGAGTGGAGCATGGGGAGTGGAGGATAGAGGTGGGGGAGGAGGAGGAGAGGAGCATGGGGAGTGGAGGATAGAGGTGGGGAGAGGTGGAGAGGAGCATGGGGAGGGAGGATAGAGGTGGGGAGAGGAGGAGAGGAGCATGGGGAGTGGAGGATAGAGGTGGGGGAGTGGAGGATAGAGGTGGGGGAGGGAGGATAGAGGTGGGGGGAGAGGAGGAGAGGAGCATGGGGAGGAGGATGGAGGATAGAGGTGGGGGAGATGAGGAGAGGAGCATGGGAGTGGAGGATAGAGGTGGGGGAGAGGAGGAGAGGAGCATGGGGAGTGGAGGATAGAGGTGGGGGGAGAGGAGGAGAGAGCATGGGGAGTGGAGGATAGAGGTGGGGGGAGAGGAGAGGAGCATGGGGAGTGGAGGATAGAGGTGGGGGGAGAGAGGAGAGGAGCATGGGGAGTGGAGGATAGAGGTGGGGGAGAGGAGGAGTGGAGCATGGGGAGTGGAGGATAGAGGTGGGGGAGAGGGGGTAGAGGTGGGGGGGAGTGGAGGAGTAGAGGTGGGGGGAGAGGAGGATAGAGGTGGGGAGTGGATAGAGGTGGGGGGGAGGAGGAGTAGAGCATGGGAAGTGGAGGATAGAGGTGGGGGGAGAGGAGGAGAGGAGCATGGGGGGAGTGGAGGATAGAGGTGGGGAGGAGAGTGGAGCATGGGGAGGGAGGATAGAGGTGGGGGAGGAGGAGCATGGGGAGTGGAGGATAGAGGTGGGGGGAGAGGAGGAGAGGAGCATGGGAGTGGAGGATAGAGGTGGGGAGGAGGAGAGGAGCATGGGGGAGTGGAGGATAGAGGTGGGGGGAGAGGAGGAGAGGAGCATGGGGGAGTGGAGGATAGAGGTGGGGGGAGGGAGGGATAGAGGAGGGGGGATGGAGGATGGGGGGGGAGAGAGGAGAGGATTGCATGGGGAGTGGAGGATAGAGGTGGGGGAGAGGAGGGGGGCATGTGAGTGAGGATAGAGGTGGGGGAGAGGAGGAGAGGAGGTGTAGTGGAGGATAGAGGTGAGTGGAGGATAGAGGTGGGGGGAGAGGAGGAGAGGAGCATGGGGAGTGGAGGATAGAGGTGGGGGAGAGGGAGGAGAGGAGCATGGGGAGTGGAGGATAGAGGTGGGGGGAGAGGAGAGAGGAGCATGGGGAGTGGAGGATAGAGGTGGGGGGAGAGGTGGAGAGGAGCATGGGGAGTGGAGGATAGAGGTGGGGAGAGGAGGAGAGAGCATGGGGAGTGGAGGATAGAGGTGGGGGAGAGGAGGAGTGGAGCATGGGGAGTGGAGGATAGAGGTGGGGGGAGAGGAGGGGAGATGGGGATGGAGGATAGAGGTGGGGGATTGAAGGAGGTGGAGGAGCATGGGGAGTGGAGGATAGAGGTGGGGGGGGAGAGGGAGGAGAGAGAGCATGGGGGAGTGGAGGATAGAGGTGGGGGGAGAGGAGGGAGTGGAGCATGGGGAGTGGAGGATAGAGGTGGGGGAGAGGATAGAGGTGGGGGAGTGGAGGATAGAGGTGGGGGGGGAGAGGAGGAGAGGAGCATGGGGAGTGGAGGATAGAGGTGGGGGAGGAGGGAGGAGGAGCATGGGAGTGGAGGATAGAGGTGGGGGAGGAGGAGTGGGCATGGGGAGTGGAGGGGATAGAGGTGGGGGTGGAGGATAGAGGTGCATGGGAGGAGAGAGGAGAGGAGAGGAGCATGGGGAGTGGAGGATAGAGGTGGGGGAAGAGGAGGGAGTGGAGCATGGGGAGTGGAGGATAGAGGTGGGGGAGAGGAGGAGAGGGGGAGCATGGGGAGTGGAGGATAGAGGTGGGGGGGGGGAGGTGGAGAGGGAGCATGGGGAGTGGAGGATAGAGGTGGGGGAGAGGAGGAGAGGAGCATGGGGAGTGGAGGATAGAGGTGGGGGAGGAGGAGGTGGAGGATAGCATGGGGGGAGGAGGATAGAGGTGGGGGGATGGAGGATAGAGGTGGGGGAGAGGAGGAGAGGAGCATGGGGAGTGGAGGATAGAGGTGGGGGGAGTGAGGGGATTAGGTGGGGAAGAGGAGGAGGGAGCATGGGGATTGGAGGATAGAGGTGGGGGGAGAGGAGGAGAGGGAGCATGGGGAGTGGAGGATAGAGGTGGGGGAGGAGAGGATAGGATGGAGGTGGGGAGTGGAGGATAGAGGTGGGGGAGAGAGGTGGGGGAGAGGAGGATGGAGGTGGGGGAGGATAGAGAGGGGGGAAAGGAGGAGAGGAGCATGGGGAGGAGGAGGAGGATGGAGAGGTGGGGGAGGGAGGATAGAGCTTGGGGGGAGTGGGGAGGGGATAGAAGTGGGGGGAGAGGAGGGAGAGGAGCATGGGGAGTGGAGGATAGAGGTGGGGGAGAGGGGAGGGAGAGGCATGGGGAGTGGAGGAGAGAGGTGGGAGAGGAGGGAGAGGTGCATGGGGAGTGGAGGATAGGGTGGGGGAGGGAGGATAGGAGGGAGGGAGGTGGGGGAGAGGAGGATAGAGGTGGGGGAGAGGAGGAGAGGAGCATGGGGTGGAGGATAGAGGTGGGGGGGTGGAGGGTAGAGGTGGGGGAAGAGCAGGAGAGGAGCATGGGGAGTGGAGGATAGAGGTGGGGGAGAGGAGGAGAGTAGCATGGGGAGTGGAGGATAGAGGTGGGGGGAGAGGAGGAGTGGAGCATGGGGAGTGGAGGATAGAGGTGGGGGAGAGGAGGATAGAGGTGGGGGGAGAGGAGGAGTAGAGGATGTGGTGGGAGGATGGAGGAGGGGATAGGGATAAGTGGGGGAGTGAGGATAGAGTTGGGGGAGTGGAGCATGGGATGGAAGATAGTGGGGATGATGATATAGCATGGGAGTGGAGGATAGAGGTGAGGAGAGGAGCATGGGGAGTGGAGGATAGAGGTGGGGGAGAGGGGAGCATGGGGAGTGGAGGATAGAGGTGGGAGGATAGAGGAGGAGGATAGAGGTGCATGGGGAGAGGAGGATAGAGGTGGGGAGGATAGGTGGGGTGGAGAGGAGGATAGAGGTGGGGAGTGGAGGAGAGAGGTGGGGGAGAGTGAGAAATAGAGGTGGGGGAGTGGAGGATAGGGCATGGGGATGTGGAGGATGAGGTGGTGGGGGGGATAGAGGTGGGGGAGAGGAGGGATAGAGGTGGGGGAGAGGAGGATAGGGTGGGGAGAGAGGAGCGATGGGGGAGAGGATGGAGGGGGAGGAGGATAGAGGTGGGGAGAGGAGGAGGGAGCATGGGGGAGTGGAGGATAGAGGTGGGGGGAGAGGAGGAGGGAGCATGGGGGAGTGGAGGATAGAGGTGGGGGAGAGGAGGATGACATGGGGAGAGGATAGAGGTGGGGGAGAAGGGAGGATAGAGGTGGTGGGAGAGGAGGATAGGGGTGGGGAGAGGAGGATAGAGGTGGGGGAGTGGAGGATAGAGGTGGGGGAGAGCATGGAGAGGGAGGATGATGAATGGAGGATGATGGGGGAGAGGAGGAGGAGTAGATGGGGAGTGGAGGATAGAGGTGGGGGAGAGGAGGAGAGGAGCTTAGGGAGTGGAGGATAGAGGTGGGGGAGAGGAGGATAGGACGTGGGGAGAGGAGGAGAGGTGGGGGGAGGATAGAGGTGGGGGGAGGAGGATCGGGTGGGGGGAGAGGAGGATAGAGGTGGGGGAGAGGAGGATAGAGGTGGGGGAGAGGAGGATAGACGTGGGGGAGAGGAGGAGGAGGAGCATGGGGAGAGGAGGATAGAGGTGGGGGAGAGGAGGATAGAGGTGTGGGAGAGGAGGATAGAGTGGGGGGAGAGGAGGATAGAGGTGGGGGGAGTGGAGGATCGAGGTGGGGGAGAGGAGGATAGAGGTGGGGGAGAGGAGGATAGAGGTGGGGGAGAGGAGGATAGAGGTGGGGGAGAGGAGGATAGAGTGGGGGGAGTGGAGGATAGAGGTGGGGGGAGAGCAGGAGAGGATGGGGAGTGGAGGATAGAGGAGAGGGGGGATGGGGAGGATAGAGGTGGGGAGAGAGGAGGAGAGGAGCATGGGAGTGGAGGATAGAGGTGGGGGGAGGGAGGGAGAGGTGCATGGGGAGTGGAGGATAGAGGTGGGGGAGAGGAGGAGAGGAGCATGGGGGGAGTGGAGGATAGAGGTGGGGGAGAGGAGGAGAGGAGCATGGGGGAAGTGGAGGATAGAGGTGGGGGGGGAGGAGGAGGATAGAGGTGGGGGAGTGGAGGATAGACGTGGGGGCGAGGAGGAGTGGAGCATGGGAGAGGGGGAGGATAGAGGTGGGGGAGAGGAGGAGAGGTGTGGGAGAGGAGGATGAGGTGGTGGGAGGAGGGGGGAGGGGGGGAGTGGAGGATAGGTGGGGGAGAGGAGGAGAGGGCTTGGGGGAGTGGAGGATAGAGGTGGGGGGAGGGGAGGATAGGAGAGGTGGGGGAGGGGAGGTGGAGTGGAGGATGACAGATGGAGGGGATAGATGATGGGGGGGAGTGGAGGATCGATGATGGGGGAGATGGAGGATAGAGGTATGGGATGGAGAGGAGTGGAGGATAGAGGTGGGAAGAGAGGAGGATAGAGTGGGGGAGACAGAGGATGAGGTGGATAAGGATAGAGGGGGAGAGGATGATAGAGGTGGGGGAGAGGAGGAGAGGATGTGGGGAGATGGAGGATAGAGGTGGGGGGAGAGGAGGATGGAGAGGTGGGGGGGAGAGGAGAGATCATGGGGAGTGGATATAGAGGTGGGGGGGAGAGGAGGATAGGGTGGGGGAGAGGAGGATAGAGGTGGGGGAGGGAGGAGACGGTGGGAGAGGAGGATAGGAGGGGGAGAGGAGGATAGAGGTGGGGGAGGGAGGATAGAGGTGGGGGGGAGGAGGATAGAGGTGGGGGAGAGGAGGCTGGAGCATGGGGAGAGAGGAGGATAGAGGTGGGGGAGAGGAGGGGATAGAGGTGGGGGAGAGGAGGAGAGGAGCATGGGGGAGAGGAGGATAGAGGTGGGGGAGAGAAGGAGAGGAGAGGGGGGGGATGATAGAGGTGGGGGAGAGAAGGAGAGGAGCATGGGGAGTGGAGGATAGAGGTGGTGGGGGAGAGGAGGATAGAGGTGGGGAGCAGGAGGATCGAGGTGGAGAGGAGGGGATAGAGGTGGGGAGGAGGAGAGGATAGAGGTGGGGGAGGAGGAGGCTGGAGGTGGGGGGAGAGGAGGAGGAGGTGGGGAGAGGAGGAGGATGAGGTGGGGGGAGAGGAGGATGGGAGCATGGGGAGAGGGAGGATATGAGTGGGGGGAGGGAGGGATGGTTGGGAGGATTAGAGATGGGGAGAGGAAATAGAGCATGGGGAGGGAGGATAGAGGTGGGGGGAGAGGAGGAGAGGAGCATGGGGGAGTGGAGGATAGAGGTGGGGAGAGGTGGGGAGAGGAGGAGAGGTGGGGGGAGGGAGGATAGAGGTGGGGAGAGGAGGATAGAGGTGGGGGAGAGGAGGGTGGGGGAGAGAGGAGGATAGGGGGGGGAGTGGAGGATAGAGGTGGGGGGAGAGGAGGATAGAGGTGGGGGAGAGGAGAGGAGCATGGGGAGTGGAGGGAGGAGGTGGGGGGAGGAGGAGAGGTAGAGGGGAGTGGAGGATAGAGGTGGGGGGAGAGGAGGATAGAGGTGGGGAGAGGAGGATAGAGGTGGGGGAGAGGAGGATAGAGGTGGGGGGAGGATAGAGGTGGGGGAGATGAGGATAGAGGTGGGGGGGAGAGGGAGGGGGATAGAGGTGGGGAGAGGAGGATGGGACGATGATGAGGATGGAGATGACATTTATGGGGATGGAGGATAGAGGTGGAGAGGATGATAGAGGTGGGGGAGTGGAGGATAGAGGTGGGGGGAGAGGAGGATAGAGGTGGGGGAGAGGATGGGGGGGGAGAGGATAGAGGTGGGGGGAGAGGAGGATAGAGGTGGGAGTGGAGGATAGAGGTGGGGGAGAGGAGGAGTGGAGGATAGAGGTGGGGGAGAGGAGGTGGGGGGGGGAGAGGAGGATAGAGGTGGGGGAGAGGAGGATAGAGGTGGGGGAGAGGAGGATAGAGGTGGGGGGAGAGGAGGATCGAGGTGGGGGGAGGGAGGATAGAGGTGGGGGGAGAGGAGGATCGAGGTGGGGGAGAGGAGGATAGAGGTGGGGGGAGGGAGGATAGAGGTGGGGGAGAGGAGGCTGGAGGTGGGGGAGAGGAGGATAGAGGTGGGGGAGAGGAGGATAGAGGTGGGGGAGAGGAGGATAGAGGTGGGGGAGAGAGGATCGAGGTGGGGAGAGGAGGATAGAGGTGGGGAGAGGAGGATGGAGGTGGGGGGAGTGGAGGATAGAGGTGGGGGGAGAGGAGGATAGAGGTGGGGGAGAGGATAGAGGTGGGGGAGAGGAGGATAGAGGTGGGGGGAGAGGAGGATAGAGGTGGGGGGAGAGGAGGATAGAGGTGGGGGGGAGTGGAGGAGAGGAGGAGTGGGTACGCACAATGCCGTTGAGGGGTACGCTAAATAAAAATGTGATTCACATTTTTTTTTTAAACATAATTTCTTCATATTTTCAAACAATACATTTATATTTTCCATTGGGACTATACATTTGGGTGAGTTTTTGTTCTCTCGCCTGAGTAGCCTCGTTTCACTGCCCAAAAATAAAATCAAACCATCTAGTGTTCAGCGAAATTGCAACACAATGTCAAATACAGGTAGCCTAGTCAAATAATTAACATCCAATCACATTAACCGTTACTCATCCAATCACATTAACTGTTACTCTCTTGTGGGAAACCTTCAGTCATGCGCAGACATTTAAAAACAAAACATGACAATTTGAAAAATAAGCCACTGGAGTTTTTTTGAGTGAGAATAAAGACGACTTTCGAGTAGTAAGACATGTATAAAAGCAACAGATACCATTGATAATACGGGGCTAGAAGAGTCTTATATGGTGAGCTACCGAGGTGCTAGGACAGGCAAGCCCCATACTATTGTAGAGGACTGGCTAGGACAGGCAAGCCCCATACTATTGTAGAGGACTGGCTAGGACAGGCAAGCCCCATACTATTGTAGAGGACTGGCAGACAAGCCCCATACTATTGTAGAGGACAGACAACAAGCCCCATACTATTGTAGAGGACAGACAAGCCCCATACTATTGTAGAGGACTGGCTAGGACAGACAAGCCCCATACTATTGTAGAGGACTGGCTAGGACAGACAAGCCCCATACTATTGTAGAGGACTGGCTAGGACAGACAAGCCCCATACTATTGTAGAGGACTGGCTAGGACAGACAAGCCCCATACTATTGTAGAGGACTGGCTAGGACAGACAAGCCCCATACTATTGTAGAGGACTGGCTAGGACAGACAAGCCCCATACTATTGTAGAGGACTGGCTAGGACAGACAAGCCCCATACTATTGTAGAGGACTGGCTAGGACAGACAAGCCCCATACTATTGTAGAGGACTGGCTAGGACAGACAAGCCCCATACTATTGTAGAGGACTGGCTAGGACAGACAAGCCCCATACTATTGTAGAGGACTGGCTAGGACAGACAAGCCCCATACTATTGTAGAGGACTGGCTAGGACAGACAAGCCCCATACTATTGTAGAGGACTGGCTAGGACAGACAAGACTATTGTAGAGGACCCAGACAAGACCCATACTATTGTAGAGGACTGGCTAGGACAGACAAGCCCCATACTATTGTAGAGGACTGGCTAGGACAGACAAGCCCCATACTATTGTAGAGGACTGGCTAGGACAGACAAGCCCCATACTATTGTAGAGGACTGGCTAGGACAGACAAGCCCCATACTATTGTAGAGGACTGGCTAGGACAGACAAGCCCCATACTATTGTAGAGGACTGGCTAGGACAGACAAGCCCCATACTATTGTAGAGGACTGGCTAGGACAGACAAGCCCCATACTATTGTAGAGGACTGGCTAGGACAGACAAGCCCCATACTATTGTAGAGGACTGGCTAGGACAGACAAGCCCCATACTATTGTAGAGGAGTAGCTAGGACAGACAAGCCCCATACTATTGTGGAGGACTTAATTCTTCCTGCTGTCACGGATATGACTGGGACAATATTGGGGGAAAAGGCCCAAAAAACTATACAGACAATGTCTTCATCAAACAACACTGTTTCACAAAACATCTGTGACATGGCAGGAGATGTTTTAAAACAATTACTGCTTCTCATACAAGCCAGTGATTTCTATGTGTTACAGCATAGAATAGACTAGTCAGAATAGCAGAGTCAACAGACGTAGCAGGCCTAGCAAAGCTCCTGGTATACAGTTGATGTCAGAAGTTTACATACACCTTAGGTTGGAGTCATGAAAACTCGTTTTTCAACCACTCCACAAATTTCTTGTTATTAACAAACTATAGTTTTGGCAAGTCGATTAGGACATCTACTTTGTGCATGACAAAAGTAATTTTTACAACAATTGTTTACAGACAGATGATTTCACTTATATTTCCCCCTTATATTTCATATATATATATTTCTCTGTATCACAATTCCAGTGGGTCAGAAGTTGACATCTACTAAGTAGACTGTGCCTTAAACAACTTGGAAAATTCCAGAAAATGATGTCATGGCTTCAGAAGCTTCTGATAGGCTAATTGACATCATTTGAGTCAATTGGAGGTGTACCTGTGGATGTATTTCAAGGCCTACTGTCAAACTCAGTGCCTCTTTGCTTGACATCATGGGAAAATCATGGGAAAATCAAAAGAAATCAGCCAAGACCTCAAAACCAAAATTGTCGACCTTCAAAAGTCTGGTTCATCCTTGGGAGCAATTTCCAAACGCTTGAAGGTACCACGTTCATCTGTACAAACTTTCCGTGCAGCAAACTCTCTCCAGAAGTTCAGTGAGGATCTCTGAATGATCCAATGTTGACCTAAATGACTAATGATGATAAATACAATCCACTTGTGTGTAATAACAGAAATGGAACTGTTTGGCCATAATGACCATCATAATGACCATCGTTCCTGTGTTCCGTTCCTCCTCAAGACAGTTGGAACTTTATTGGAGCTATATGATAAAAACATCCTAATGATAGTTTGAAATATTTCTTCGATATAACTTTCTGATGATTTTGTTTAAAAAAATTTAAAAAAGTTTGACTAGCACCAGCGTTTGGATAGGTGTACCAAACGTGCTAACAAAAGTAGCTAAATTGACATAAATAAAGAACATTATCAAACAAATCAAGCATTTATTGTGGACCTGCAATTCCTGGGAGTGCATTCTGATGAAGATCATCAAAGGTAAGCAAATATTTAGCATGTAATTTCTGGTTTATGTTCACTACAACATGGCGGCTAATTTGACTATTGTTCTGAGCGCCGTCTCAGATTATTGCATGGTTTGCTTTTTCTGTAAAGTTTTTTTGAAATCTGACCCAGCGGTTGCATTAAGGAGAGGTATATCTATAATTCCATGTGTATAACTTGTATTATCATCTACATTTATGATGAGTATTTCTGTTGAATCGATGTGGCTATGCAAAATCACTGGATGTTTTTTGGAACTAATGAATGTAATGCGCCAATGTAAACTCAGATTTTTTTATTTTATATAAATATGACCTTTATCAAACAAAACATACATGTGTTGTGTAACATGAAGTCCTATGAGTGTCATCTGATGAAGATCATCAAATATTAGTGATTAATTTTATCTTTATTTGTGCTTCTTGTGACTCCTCTCTTTGGCTGGGAAAATGGCTGTTTTTATTGTGGTTTGGTGGTGACCTAACATAATCATTTGTGGTGCTTTCGCTGAAAAGCATATTTGAAATCGGACGTTGTGGTGAGATTAACAACAAGTCTACCTTTAAAACGGTATAAAATACATGTATGTTTGAGGAATTTTAATTATGAGATTTCTGTTGTTTTGAATTTGGCGCCCTGCACTTTCACTGGCTGTTGTCATATCATCCCGTTAACGGGATTGCAGCCCAAACAGGTTGAAGAATCCATAGACTCTAACCACTTCTGGGAAAATTGGAAAACACTAATCAAACAACACGAAGAGTTATCTATCCAAAATGGAGATGTATGGATAAAACAATTATTCAATCTTTTTGGCCCTGTAACAAAGAATAAGCATCAACAAACATATACATGACCTAAACAGCCCTATCTGGTGCAAACACAGAGACAGGAACAATCACCCACAAACACACAGTGAAACCCAGGCTACCTAAATATGGTTCCCAATCAGAGACAATGACTAACACCTGCCTCTGATTATTATTACCTTGTCCGCTTCCGTGGCCTCCTAGCCACGGCGACCCTACTTAATGACCCCACTGGACTGAGTGACACCCTGTAAACCCTAATCGACAAACAAACAAACCAAAAAAAGGCAAAGTCTTCTCATGCTTTGTTGATTTCAAAAAAGCCTTTGACTCAATTTGGCATGAGGGTCTGCTTTACAAACTGATGGAAAGTGGTGTTTGGGGAAAACATACGACATTATAAAATCCATGTACACAAACAACAAGTGTGCGGTTAAAATTGGCAAAAAACACACATATTTCTTTCCACAGGGACAAGGAGGTAAGACAGGGATGCAGCTTAAGCCCCACCCTTTTCAACATATATATCAATTAATTGGTGAGGGCACTAGAACAGTCTGCAGCACCCCGCCTCACCCTACTAGAATCTGAAGTCAAATGTCTACTGTTTGCTGATGATCTGGTGCTTCTGTCCCCAACCAAGGAGGGCCTACAGCAGCACCTAGATCTTCTGCACAGATTCTGTCAGACCTGGGCTGTGACAGTAAATCTCAGTAAGACCAAAATAATGGTGCTCCAAAAAAGGTCCAGTCGCCAGGACCACAAATACAAATTCTTGACACATTGAATGATACATACCTGGGCCTGAACATTGACATTGACTGTATGTCTTATTGACTGTATTGACTGTTATTGACTGTATTCTGCTTCTTATGACTTTTGACTCGGTTAATATCTCATACCTCACACACTCTATTTTAGGTGTATCTATTTTACGTTCTTAGAATAATCCGACACCTTTTTTAATTGGATTTCTATCTGATAATTCTGATAATTCTTATAATGTGTCTCTACACCAATACTCAACAAGTTCAACCCCCCCCCTGTATACGTTTATCAGTCTTGGACTGATACCATGTAGTTGCTTTTGGGTTTTTTACGCACACACACACACACACACACACACACACACACACACACACACACACACACACACACACACACACACAAAGTTAAGCACTTTTCTACCAGCCTTGGCAGTTTCTCGCCGTTCTCTCCTC
>NC_056436.1:87049083-87079083 GCF_018296145.1 Oncorhynchus tshawytscha | reverse complement strand
ATAATGTGTAGAGTAGGAGGGTCAGGGTTAGGGATATATAATGTGTAGAGTAGGAGGGTCAGGGTTAGGGATATATAATGTGTAGAGTAGGAGGGTCAGGGTTAGGGATATATAATGTGTAGAGTAGGAGGTCAGGGTTAGGGATATATAATGTGTAGAGTAGGAGGGTCAGGGTTAGGGATATATAATGTGTAGAGTAGGAGGGTCAGGGTTAGGGATATATAATGTGTAGAGTAGGAGGGTCAGGGTTAGGGATATATAATGTGTAGAGTAGGAGGGTCAGGGTTAGGGATATATCATGTGTAGAAGTAGGAGGGTCAGGGTTATATCATGTGTAGAGTAGGAGGGTCAGGGTTAGGGATATATAATGTGTAGAGTAGGAGGGTCAGGGTTAGGGATATATAATGTGTAGAGTAGGAGGGTCAGGGTTAGGGATATATCATGTGTAGAGTAGGAGGGTCAGGGTTAGGGATATATAATGTGTAGAGTAGGAGGGTCAGGGTTAGGGTTATATCATGTGTAGAGTAGGAGGGTCAGGGTTAGGGATATATAATGTGTAGAGTAGGAGGGTCAGGGTTAGGGATATATAATGTGTAGAGTAGGAGGGTCAGGGTTAGGGATATATAATGTGTAGAGTAGGAGGGTCAGGGTTATATCATGTGTAGAGTAGGAGGGTCAGGGTTAGGGATATATAATGTGTAGAGTAGGAGGGTCAGGGTTAGGGATATATCATGTGTAGAGTAGGAGGGTCAGGGTTAGGGATATATAATGTGTAGAGTAGGAGGGTCAGGGTTAGGGATATATAATGTGTAGAGTAGGAGGGTCAGGGTTAGGGATATATAATGTGTAGAGTAGGAGGGTCAGGGTTAGGGTTATATCATGTGTAGAGTAGGAGGGTCAGGGTTAGGGATATATAATGTGTAGAGTAGGAGGGTCAGGGTTAGGGATATATAATGTGTAGAGTAGGAGGGTCAGGGTTAGGGATATATAATGTGTAGAGTAGGAGGGTCAGGGTTATATCTTGTGTAGAGTAGGAGGGTCAGGGTTAGGGATATATAATGTGTAGAGTAGGAGGGTCAGGGTTAGGGATATATAATGTGTAGAGTAGGAGGGTCAGGGTTAGGGATATATAATGTGTAGAGTAGGAGGGTCAGGGTTAGGGATATATAATGTGTAGAGTAGGAGGGTCAGGGTTAGGGATATATAATGTGTAGAGTAGGAGGGTCAGGGTTAGGGATATATAATGTCTAGAGTAGGAGGGTCAGGGTTAGGGATATATAATGTGTAGAGTAGGAGGGTCAGGGTTAGGGATATATAATGTGTAGAGTAGGAGGGTCAGGGTTAGGGATATATCATGTGTAGAGTAGGAGAGTCAGGGTTATATCATGTGTAGAGTAGGAGGGTCAGGGTTAGGGATATATAATGTGTAGAGTAGGAGGGTCAGGGTTAGGGATATATAATGTGTAGAGTAGGAGGGTCAGGGTTAGGGATATATCATGTGTAGAGTAGGAGGGTCAGGGTTAGGGATATATAATGTGTAGAGTAGGAGGGTCAGGGTTAGGGTTATATCATGTGTAGAGTAGGAGGGTCAGGGTTAGGGATATATAATGTGTAGAGTAGGAGGGTCAGGGTTAGGGATATATAATGTGTAGAGTAGGAGGGTCAGGGTTAGGGATATATAATGTGTAGAGTAGGAGGGTCAGGGTTAGGGATATATCATGTGTAGAGTAGGAGGGTCAGGGTTATATCATGTGTAGAGTAGGAGGGTCAGGGTTAGGGATATATAATGTGTAGAGTAGGAGGGTCAGGGTTAGGGATATATAATGTGTAGAGTAGGAGGGTCAGGGTTAGGGATATATCATGTGTAGAGTAGGAGGGTCAGGGTTAGGGATATATAATGTGTAGAGTAGGAGGGTCAGGGTTAGGGTTATATCATGTGTGTGAGTAGGAGGGTCAGGGTTAGGGATATATAATGTGTAGAGTAGGAGGGTCAGGGTTAGGGATATATAATGTGTAGAGTAGGAGGGTCAGGGTTAGGGATATATAATGTGTAGAGTAGGAGGGTCAGGGTTATATCATGTGTAGAGTAGGAGGGTCAGGGTTAGGGATATATAATGTGTAGAGTAGGAGGGTCAGGGTTAGGGATATATCATGTGTAGAGTAGGAGGGTCAGGGTTAGGGATATATAATGTGTAGAGTAGGAGGGTCAGGGTTAGGGATATATAATGTGTAGAGTAGGAGGGTCAGGGTTAGGGATATATAATGTGTAGAGTAGGAGGGTCAGGGTTAGGGATTATATCATGTGTAGAGTAGGAGGGTCAGGGTTAGGGATATATAATGTGTAGAGTAGGAGGGTCAGGGTTAGGGATATATAATGTGTAGAGTAGGAGGGTCAGGGTTAGGGATATATAATGTGTAGAGTAGGAGGGTCAGGGTTATATCTTGTGTAGAGTAGGAGGGTCAGGGTTAGGGATATATAATGTGTAGAGTAGGAGGTCAGGGTTAGGGATATATAATGTGTAGAGTAGGAGGGTCAGGGTTAGGGATATATAATGTGTAGAGTAGGAGGGTCAGGGTTAGGGATATATAATGTGTAGAGTAGGAGGGTCAGGGTTAGGGATATATAATGTGTAGAGTAGGAGGGTCAGGGTTAGGGATATATAATGTCTAGAGTAGGAGGGTCAGGGTTAGGGATATATAATGTGTAGAGTAGGAGGGTCAGGGTTAGGGATATATAATGTGTAGAGTAGGAGGGTCAGGGTTAGGGATATATCATGTGTAGAGTAGGAGAGTCAGGGTTATATCATGTGTAGAGTAGGAGGGTCAGGGTTAGGGATATATAATGTGTAGAGTAGGAGGGTCAGGGTTAGGGATATATAATGTGTAGAGTAGGAGGGTCAGGGTTAGGGATATATCATGTGTAGAGTAGGAGGGTCAGGGTTAGGGATATATAATGTGTAGAGTAGGAGGGTCAGGGTTAGGGTTATATCATGTGTAGAGTAGGAGGGTCAGGGTTAGGGATATATAATGTGTAGAGTAGGAGGGTCAGGGTTAGGGATATATAATGTGTAGAGTAGGAGGGTCAGGGTTAGGGATATATAATGTGTAGAGTAGGAGGGTCAGGGTTATATCATGTGTAGAGTAGGAGGGTCAGGGTTAGGGATATATAATGTGTAGAGTAGGAGGGTCAGGGTTAGGGATATATCATGTTTAGAGTTGGAGGGTCAGGGATATATCATGTGTAGAGTAGGAGGGTCAGGGATATATCATGTGTAGAGTAGGAGGGTCAGGGTTAGGGATATATAATGTGTAGAGTAGGAGGGTCAGGGTTAGGGATATATAATGTGTAGAGTAGGAGGGTCAGGGTTAGGGATATATAATGTGTAGAGTAGGAGGGTCAGGGTTATATCATGTGTGTAGAGTAGGAGGGTCAGGGTTAGGGATATATAATGTGTAGAGTAGGAGGGTCAGGGTTAGGGATATATCATGTGTAGAGTAGGAGGGTCAGGGTTAGGGATATATAATGTGTAGAGTAGGAGGGTCAGGGTTATATCATGTGTAGAGTAGGAGGGTCAGGGTTAGGGATATATAATGTGTAGAGTAGGAGGGTCAGGGTTAGGGATATATAATGTGTAGAGTAGGAGGGTCAGGGTTATATCATGTGTAGAGTAGGAAGGTCAGGGTCAGGGATATATCATGTGTAGAGTAGGAGGGTCAGGGTCAGGGATATATCATGTGTAGAGTAGGAGGGTCAGGGTCAGGGATATATCATGTGTAGAGTAGGAGGGTCAGGGTCAGGGATATATCATGTGTAGAGTAGGAGGGTCAGGGTTATATCTTGTGTAGAGTAGGAGGGTCAGGGTTAGGGTTATATAATGTGTAGAGTAGGAGGGTCAGGGTTATATCATGTGTAGAGTAGGAGGGTCAGGGTTAGGGTTATATCATGTGTAAAGTAGGAGGATCAGGGATATATCATGTGTAGAGTAGGAGGGTCAGGGTCAGGGATATATCATGTTTAGAGTTGGAGGGTCAGGGATATATCATGTGTAGAGTAGGAGGGTCAGGGATATATCATGTTTAGAGTAGGAGGGTTAGGGATATATCATGTGTAAAGTAGGAGGGTTAGGGATATATCATGTGTAGAGTAGGAGAGTCAGGGTCAGGGTTATATCATGTGTAGAGTAGGAGGGTCAGGGTTAGGGATATATCATGTGTAGAGTAGGAGGGTCAGGGATATATCATGTGTAGAGTAGGAGGGTCAGGGTCAGGGATATATCATGTGTAGAGTAGGAGGGTCAGGGATATATCATGTGTAGAGTAGGAGGGTCAGGGTCAGGGTATATCATGTGTAGAGTAGGAGGGTCAGGGTTATATCATGTGTAGAGTAGGAGGGTCAGGGTTAGGGATATATCATGTGTAGAGTAGGAGGGTCAGGGATATATCATGTGTAGAGTAGGAGGGTCAGGGTATATCATGTGTAGAGTAGGAGGGTCAGGGATATATCATGTGTAGAGTAGGAGGGTCAGGGTCAGGGATATATCATGTGTCGAGTAGGAGGGTCAGGATCAGGGATATATCATGTGTAGAGTAGGAGGGTCAGGGATATATCATGTGTAGAGTAGGAGGGTTAGGGATATATCATGTGTAGAGTAGGAGGGTCAGGGATATATCATGTGTAGAGTAGGAGGGTCAGGGTCAGGGATATATCATGTGTAGAGTAGGAGGGTTAGGGATATATCATGTGTAAAGTAGGAGGGTTAGGGATATATCATGTGTAGAGTAGGAGGGTTAGGGATATATCATGTGTAGAGTAGGAGGGTCAGGATCAGGGATATATCATGTGTAGAGTAGGAGGGTTAGGGATATATCATGTGTAAAGTAGGAGGGTTAGGGATATATCATGTGTAGAGTAGGAGGGTCAGGGTTGTATCTTGTGTAGAGTAGGAGGGTTAGGGTTATATCATGTGTAGAGTAGGAGGGTCAGGGTCAGGGATATATCATGTGTAGAGTAGGAGGGTCAGGGATATATCATGTGTAGAATAGGAGGGTCAGGGTTAGGGATATATCATGTGTAGAATAGGAGGGTCAGGGTTAGGGATATATCATGTGTATAGTAGGAGGGTCAGGGTTAGGGATATATCATGTGTAGAGTAGGAGGGTCAGGGTTAGGGATATATCATGTGTAGAGTAGGAGGGTCAGGGTTAGGGATATATCTTGTGTAGAGTAGGAGGGTCAGGGTTATATCTTGTGTAGAGTAGGAGGGTTAGGGTTATATCATGTGTAGAGTAGGAGGGTCAGGGTCAGGGATATATCATGTGTAGAGTAGGAGGGTCAGGGATATATCATGTGTAGAATAGGAGGGTCAGGGTTAGGGATATATCATGTGTAGAATAGGAGGGTCAGGGTTAGGGATATATCATGTGTATAGTAGGAGGGTCAGGGTTATATCTTGTGTAGAGTAGGAGGGTCAGGGTTAGGGATATATCATGTGTAGAATAGGAGGGTCAGGGTTAGGGATATATCATGTGTAGAGTAGGAGGGTTAGGGATATATCATGTGTAGAGTAGGAGGGTCAAGGTCAGGGATATATCATGTGTAGAGTAGGAGGGTCAGGGATATATCATGTGTAGAGTAGGAGGGTCAGGGTTATATCTTGTGTAGAGTAGGAGGGTTAGGGATATATCATGTGTAGAGTAGGAGGGTCAGGGTCAGGGATATATCATGTGTAGAGTAGGAGGGTCAGGGTTATATCTTGTGTAGAGTAGGAGGGTCAGTGTTAGGGATATATCATGTGTAAAGTAGAAGGGTCAGGGTTATATCTTGTGTAGAGTAGGAGGGTCAGGGTTATATCTTGTGTAGAGTAGGAGAGTTAGGGATATATCATGTATAGAGTAGGAGGGTTAGGGATATATCATGTGTAGAGTAGGAGGGTCAAGGTCAGGGATATATCATGTGTAGAGTAGGAGGGTCAGGGTTATATCATGTGTAGAGTAGGAGGGTCAGGGTTAGGGATATATAATGTGTAGAGTAGGAGGGTCAGGGATATACCATGTGTAAAGTAGAAGGGTCAGGGTTATATCTTGTGTAGAGTAGGAGGGTCAGGGTTAGGGATATATCATGTGTAGAGTAGAAGGGTCAAGGTTAGGGATATATCATGTGTAGAGTAGGAGGGTCAGGGATATACCATGTGTAAAGTAGAAGGGTCAGGGTTATATCTTGTGTAGAGTAGGAGGGTCAGGGTTAGGGATATATCATGTGTAGAGTAGAAGGGTCAAGGTTAGGGATATATCATGTGTAGAGTAGGAGGGTTAGGGATATATCATGTGTAGAGTAGGAGGGTTAGGGATATTTCATGTGTAGAGTAGGAGGGTCAGGGTCAGGGATATATCATGTGTAGAGTAGGATGGTCAGGATATATCATGTGTAGAGTAGGAGGGTCAGGGATATATCATGTGTAGAGTAGGAGGGTCAGGGGTATATCATGTGTAGAGTAGGAGGGTCAGGGATATATCATGTGTAGAGTAGGAGGGTCAGGGATATATCATGTGTAGAGTAGGAGGGTCAGGGTTATATCATGTGTAGAGTAGGAGGGTCAGGGTCAGGGATATATCATGTGTAGAGTAGGAGGGTCAGGGATATATCATGTGTAGAGTAGGAGGGTTAGGGATATATCATTTTCCTCACAGTTATCTGGAGCCTGACAATATCTGCTGTTCGCTACAGAGTTGAGGTCCCAGATGACACCCTTTTCCCTGTGAAGTGCACTACTCTCCCATAGGGCTCTGGTAAAAAGAGTGCACTGTATGCGGAATGTGTTACCATTTGGTACACTTTTTTCCAGCTTCCAAGTATATGCCTCAGACAAATCGAAATAGAATTTTGGAAACGTGTCTTCTTGGGACTTTATAAACACCACAGGTCTGCATCATGACCAGGTGTCTTCTGGGACTTTATAAACACAACAGGTCTGCATCATGGACCAGGTGTCTTCTGGGACTTTATAAACACCACAGGTCTGCATCATGGACCAGGTGTCTTCTGGGACTTTATAAACACAACAGGTCTGCATCATGGACCAGGTGTCTTCTGGGACTTTATAAACACAACAGGTCTGCATCGTGGACCAGGTGTCTTCTGGGACTTTATAAACACCACAGGTCTGCATCATGGAGGACCAGGTGTCTTCTGGGACTTTATAAACACCACAGGTCTGCATCATGGAGGACCAGGTGTCTGCTGGGACTTTATAAACACAACAGGTCTGCATCATGGACCAGGTGTTTTCTGGGACTTTATAAACACCACAGGTCTGCATCATGGAGGACCAGGTGTCTTCTGGGACTTTATAAACACAACAGGTCTGCATCGTGGACCAGGTGTCTTCTGAGACTTTATAAACACAACAGGTCTGCATCATGGAGGACCAGGTGTCTTCTGGGACTTTATAAACACCACAGGTCTGCATCATGGAGGACCAGGTGTCTGCTGGGACTTTATAAACACAACAGGTCTGCATTATGGACCAGGTGTCTTCTGGGACTTTATAAACACCACAGGTCTGCATCATGGAGGACCAGGTGTCTTCTGGGACTTTATAAACACAACAGGTCTGCATCATGGACCAGGTGTCTTCTGGGACTTTATAAACACAACAGGTCTGCATCATGGACCAGGTGTCTTCTGGGACTTTATAAACACCACAGGTCTGCATCATGGAGGACCAGGTGTCTTCTGGGACTTTATAAACACAACAGGTCTGCATCATGGACCAGGTGTCTTCTGGGACTTTATAAACACCACAGGACTGCATCATGGACCAGGTGTCTTCTGGGACTTTATAAACACCACAGGTCTGCATCATGGACCAGGTGTCTTCTGGGACTTTATAAACACAACAGGTCTGCATCATGGTCCAGGTGTCTTCTGGGACTTTATAAACACAACAGGTCTGCATCATGGACCAGGTGTCTTCTGGGACTTTATAAACACAACAGGTCTGCATCATGGACCAGGTGTCTTCTGGGACTTTATAAACACCACAGGACTGCATCATGAACCAGGTGTCTTCTGGGACTTTATAAACACAACAGGTATGCATCATGGACCAGGTGTCTTCTGGGACTTTATAAACACAACAGGTCTGCATCATGGACCAGGTGTCTTCTGGGACTTTATAAACACCACAGGACTGCATCATGGACCAGGTGTCTTCTGGGACTTTATAAACACCACAGGTCTGCATCATGGAGGACCAGGTGTCTTCTGGGACTTTATAAACACAACAGGTCTGCATCATGCACAAGGTGTCTTCTGGGACTTTCTGTGTTACTGCTTACAGAAAACATAGTGCTCTATTCAATTCTGTGATATCAAACTTTTGCAATAAAATGTTTTCAATTGTGTTCCGAACAGGAAACTAGGCTCCATTTTATTCATTATATCCTTCTCTCTCTGCCGTCGCGTCCCCAAGTACACTGCATGACCAAAAGTATGTTGAACATCTCATTCAAAAATCATGGTAATTAATATGGAGTTGGTCCCCCCATTACTGCTATAACAGCATCCACTCTTCTGGGACGGCTTTCCACTAGATGTTGGAACATTGCTGCTATAACAGCCTCCACTCTTCTGGGAAGGCTTTCCACTAGATGTTGGAACATTGCTGCTATAACAGCCTCCACTCTTCTGGGAAGGCTTTCCACTAGATGTTGGAACATTGCTGCTATAACAGCCTCCACTCTTCTGGGAAGGCTTTCCACTAGATGTTGGAACAT
The DNA here is from genome assembly GCF_018296145.1 of Oncorhynchus tshawytscha. NCBI lineage: Eukaryota > Metazoa > Chordata > Actinopteri > Salmoniformes > Salmonidae > Oncorhynchus > Oncorhynchus tshawytscha. Next base: position 87,070,308 of record NC_056436.1, on the reverse strand, counting down.
TGCTGCTATAACAGCCTCCACTCTTCTGGGAAGGCTTTCCACTAGATGTTGGAAAATTGCTGCTATAACAGCCTCCACTCTTCTGGGAAGGCTTTCCACTAGATGTTGGAACATTGCTGCTATAACAGCCTCCACTCTTCTGGGAAGGCTTTCCTCTAGATGTTGGAACATTGCTGCTATAACAGCCTCCACTCTTCTGGGAAGGCTTTCCACTAGATGTTGGAACATTGCTGCTATAACAGCCTCCACTCTTTTGGGAAGGCTTTCCACTAGATGTTGGAACATTGCTGCTATAACAGCCTCCACTCTTCTGGGAAGGCTTTCCACTAGATGTTGGAACATTGCTGCTATAACAGCCTCCACTCTTCTGGGAAGGCTTTCCACTAGATGTTGGAACATTGCTGCTATAACAGCCTCCACTCTTTGGGAAGGCTTTCCACTAGATGTTGGAACATTGCTGCTATAACAGCCTCCACTCTTCTGGGAAGGCTTTCCACTAGATGTTGGAACATTGCTGCTATATCAGCCTCCACTCTTCTGGGAAGGCTTTCCTCTAGATGTTGGAACATTGCTGCTATAACAGCCTCCACTCTTCTGGGAAGGCTTTCCTCTAGATGTTGGAACATTGCTGCTATAACAGCCTCCACTCTTCTGGGAAGGCTTTCCACTAGATGTTGGAACATTGCTGCTATAACAGCCTCCACTCTTCTGGGAAGGCTTTCCACTAGATGTTGGAACATTGCTGCTATACCAGCCTCCACTCTTCTGGGAAGGCTTTCCTCTAGATGTTGGAACATTGCTGCTATAACAGCCTCCACTCTTCTGGGAAGGCTTTCCTCTAGATGTTGGAACATTGCTGTGGGGACTTGCTTCCATTCAGCCAGAAGAGCATTAGTGAGGTCGGGCACTGAGGTTGAGTGATTAGGCCTGGCTAGCAGTCGCCGTTCCAATTCATCCCAAAGGTTACAGTTGTCACTTTGCATTGGGGCAGGTAGCGTTCTCCTGGCATCCGCCAAACCCAGATTCGTCCGTTGGACTGCAGGATGGTGAAGCGTGATTCATCACTCCAGAGAAAGCGTTTCCACTGCTCCAGAGCAATGGCAGGGAGCTTTACACCACTCCAGCCGACGCTTGGCATTGAGCACGGTGATCTTAGGCTTCTGTGCGGCTGCTCAGCCATGGAAACCCATTTCATGAAGCTCCTGACCAACGTTGCTTCTAGTTTGGAACTCGGTTTTGAGTGTTGTAACCCAGGACAGCGTTATGTGCCTCAGCACATTCTGTGAGCTTGTGTGGCCTACCACTTCGATGCTGAGCCGTTGTTGCTCCTAGACGTTTCCACTTCACAATATCGGAGCTTACAGTTGACCGGGGCAGCTCTAGCAGGGCAGAAATTTGGAACGGTGGCATCCTATGACGGTGCCACGTTGAAAGTCACTGATTTCTTCAGTAAGGCCATTCTACTGCCAATGTTTGTCTATGGAGATTGCATGGCTGCAGGCTCAATTTTCCACAACTGTCAGCAACGGGTGTGGCTGAAATAGCCGAATCCACTAATTTGAAGGGGTGTCCACATACTTTTGTATCGATAGTGTATATGTTCAAATCCTCCTTTGTGAATGAATGATGTGTTCCTAGCAGATCCAGGAACCAGAGCCGGGGACACTTATCTGCGTCGCACCCCTTATCTCCCAGCCCCTGGAAGGAAACACATTCAGTCTGCAGGTTGCTGCATGACACAAACACACACACACATCATGGTTCAGGCACACACACACACACACACACACACACACATACACACCACCTCCATACCACGGCATGCTTCACGGCTCTACTTCGCTCTCCCAGGTAAAAAGACTGTGAGAAAGAGAGAGAGTTGCCACAACAGGAGAAAAATATCAACCTGGCTGACAGTGATGTTTATCTGCAGTCAGAACACCTTATTAAATAGACCTTGAAGAGGAGGAGGAGGAGATGAGAGGATGGAATCTCTCTCTCTCACAATGATACAATGCAGCAGTCTGTCTCCAGCCTCATCTCAGCCAGAATGTAGACAGGTCTGACATTGGAGGGACACTGCTGTGTGTCTGTGTGTGTGTGTGTGCGTGTTCAAACAGGCTCAAGGGTGTGGGATTTCCACGTCACCAAGTTCAATAACAAAACATGCACCAGAGGCACAAATAGAATGCAAATGGGGAGTTTATTAGGGATTTCGGTACACGGGGAAAGAAGGGGGAATTCACCGATTACTTCACAGTCCACAAGCCATTCTCGTTGTCCGTTCCGTTTTCCAAGGGGTAGTCCTCACACTCGGGTCCTCAACCAATCCGGTCCAGTACACAAGGGGGTAGTCCTCACACTCGGGTCTTCAACCAATCCGGTCCAGTACACAAGGGGGGTAGTCCTCACACTCGGGTCTTCAGCCAATCCGGTCCAGTACACAAAGGGGGAGTCCGACAGACCTGGTCACAACGGGTAATCTCACAGATCTTGCTCTCTCTTCTCCCACTCTTCATAACACACTTGGCTCTCTCTCTCCTGCTCTGCCCCTTTCTGCAGGCTGCTTCCTTCTTTATCCCAAATCACTCCCTGGCATAATGAACCACAGTCCATATAAGGCTCGGGGGTGGAGCCAGCGGCCTGCAAGATACCTCCCCTAATTAACCACTCCCCTCACCTCTCCCTGCCGTCTGCCACAGTGTGTAATTCTTGTTTTGCAGGCACACCAATTGTACCAGGGAGAGGCATCGTGTAATAGAATTTATTGTCTCACAGGTGTCACAAACTACAGCACAAAGAGTCAAAACAGAGTATATATTCAAAACATACTGACATTTGAATATACTGTATAATCAATCCTACAAGGAGTGAACCACTAAAATACGGTATAATCCTACAAGGAGTGAACCATTTAAATATATTTATTGATTTATTATCATTAAGACAAAAATAATGGTATTCCAAAAAAGCCTCAGTCGCCAGGGCAACTACAAGTTCCATCTAGAAACTGTTTCCCACCAGGGTCAGCACACTCTCAAATGTTGTTTTTTTGCCATCATTGTAAGCCTGCCACACACACACTATACAATACATTTATTAAACATAAGAATGAGTGTGAGTTTTTGTCACAACCCGGCTCATGGGAAGTGACAAAGAGCTCTTATAGGACCAGGCCACAAATAATATAATAATAATAATCAATAATTCTGCTCTTTATTTAGCCATCTTACATATAAAACCTTATTTGTTATTAATCAAATGAGAAGGCTGTGCTTTAAAGGATGCACACAACTCTGCAATATTTGGTTGTATTGCAGAGAGTCTCAGTCTTAAATAATTTTCCACGCACAGTCTGCATTTAGTTTTCATGCTAGTGAGTGCAGAGAATCCACTCTCACATAGGTGCGTGGTTGCAAAGGGCATCAGTGTCTTAATAACAGCGCAATTGACCAAGGCAGGATACTCTGAACGCAGCCCTATCCAGAAATCTGGCAGTGGCTCTCTGATTATATTCAATCTTCACAGAACTTGTTGCAATTTCGATGAGGATCTTTTGTTCAGATATCGGTAAGTGGACTGGAGGCAGGACATGAAAGGGATAACGAATCCAGTTGTTTGTGTCATCCGTTTCGAGAAAGTACCTGCGTAATTGCGCACCCAGCTCACTCAGGTGCTTCGCTATATCCATTTGTCATTGTCCGTAAGCTTGAGTTAGTTTGCACACAAAAAAGCATACAATGATGGAAAGACCTGTGTGTTGTCCTTGTTAACGCAGACAGAGAAGAGCTCCAACTTCTTAATCATAGACTCAATTTTGTCGCGCACATTGAATATAGTTGTGGAAAGTCCCTGTAATCCTAGATTCAGATCATTCAGGTTAGAAAAAACATCACCCAGATAGGCCAGTCGTGTGAGAAACTCGTCATCATGCAAGCGGTTAGACCAATGAAAATTATGATCAGTAAAGAAAACTTTAGATTCTTTGGATTCTTCAATTACATTGAGATGATTTCTGACGAGCTGTTCCTTCTTTTTCCGTAGTGCATTTCTGTATTGTTTAAGTGATTCACCATAGTGAAGGCGTAGACTCAGGTTTTCCGGGTCTCTATGTTTTTGGTTGGACAGGTTTCTCAATTTCTTTCTTAGGTTTTTGCATTCCTCATGAAACCATTTCTCCTCTCTCTCTCTCCCTCCTTCTCTTTCTCTCCCTCCATGTCTCGATCTCACTCTCTCCTCACACATCTCTCTCCCTCCTCTCTCTCTCCCCCTCATCCCTCTCTCTCCTCCTCTCTTTCTCTCTCCTACCACCTCTCCCTCTATCTCCCTCCTCTCTCTCTCCCTCCATCTCTACCTCTCCCTCCCTCCAGATCTCTCCCTCCTCTCTCTCCCCCTCCTCCCTCTCTCTCCCTCCATGTCTCTCTCTCTCTCCCTGCATCTGTCCCTTTCTCTCCCTCCATGTCCTCTCCCTCCTCCTCCTCTCTCTCTCCCTCCTCCTCTATCTCTCCCTTCTCTCTTTTCTCTCTCCCTCCACATCTCTCTCTCCCTCCTCCTCCTCTCTCTCTCCCTCCTCCTCCTCTCTCTCCACATCTCTCTCTCCCTCCTATCTCCCTCCTCCTCTCTCTCTCCCTCATCCTCTCTCTCTCTCCTCCTCTCTCTCTCCCTCCTCTCTCTCTCCCTCCTCCTCTCTCCCTCCACATCTCTCTATCTCCCTCCTCTCTCTCTCCCTCATCAAAGGCACTGCATCTCAGTGCTTGAGGCGTCACCACAGACACCCTGGTTCGATTCCAGACTGTATCACAACCGGCCATGATTGGGAGTCCCATAAGGCGGCGTACAATTGGCCCAGTATCGTCCGGGTTTGGCCGGTGTAGGCCGCCATTAGCATTATATTGTTAGGAACAAGTACTTCCAATGCATGACAGCCTCATCTAGTTAATCAAGGTTTTCTCTTCCTCTGAAATAAGAATGTGTCCCAAAAGGAGCTGTTGTCTCTTACATAGTGCACTACTTTTCACCAGTGCCTTATGTGCCCTGTTGAAAAGCAGTGCACTAAGTAGGGAAAAGGGTGCCACTTGAGAAAGAAAACAAAATGACTCTCAGCGTAGCGTTCATGTGGGATGCAGAAACAAACATGTGTCTGTATGAATATTGCATTAGGAGACGACACAGAGGAACACACTACACACACACTACACACACTACACACACTACACACACTACACACACTACACACACACTACACACACTACACACACTACACACACTACACACACTACACACACACTACACACACTACACACACTACACACACTACACACACTACACACACACTACACACACTACACACACACTACACACACTACACACACTACACACACTACACACACACTACACACACACTACACAAACACTACACACTACACACACACTACACACACACACACTACACACACTACAAACACTACACACAATACACACACACTACACACACACACACACACACACACTACACACTCTACACACACACACACACACTACACACACTACACACTACACACACTACACACACTACACACTACACACACACTACACACACACACTACACACACTACACACACACACACACACACTACACACTACACACACTACACACACACTACACACACTACACACACACTACACACACTACACACACACTACACACACTACACACACACACACACTACACACACTACACACACTACACACACTACACACACACTACACACACACTACACACACTACACACACTACACACACTACACACACCACACACACTACACACACAACACACACACTACACACACTACACACACACACACACTAGACACACACTACACACACTACACACACTACACACACACTACACACACTACACACACTACACACACTACACACACTACACACACTACACACACACACTACACACACACACACACTACACACACTACACACACACTACACACACTACACACACAACACACACACTACACACACTACACACACACTGCACACACTACACACACACACACACACTACACACACACTACACACACTACACACACTACACATTACACACACACACACTACACACTACACACACACACACACACTACACACACTACACACACACTACACACACACTACACATTACTACACACACTACACACACTACACACTACACACACACTACACACACTACACACACTACACATTACACACACACTACACACACACTACACACACACTACACACATTACACACACTACACACACACTACATACACACTACACACACACTACACACACTACACACACTACACACACTACACACACTACACACACACTACACACACTACACACACACTACACACACACACTACACACACTACACACACTACACACACTACACACACTCACACACTACACACTACACACTACACACACTACACACTACACACACTACACACACAACACACACTACACACACACTACACACACACTACATACACACACACAGCACACACTACACACACACTACGCACACTACACAATACACACACACTACACACACACTACACACTACACACACACACACACACTACACACTACACACACACACACACACACTACACACACTACACACACACACTACACACTACACACACACACACACACACTACACACACTACACACACAACACACACACTACACACACAACACACACACTACACACTACTACACACACTGCACACACACTACACACACTACACAACACACACACACTACACACACTACACACACTACACACCACACACACCACACACTACACACACAACACTACACACACACACATAACAATACACACAACGCCAATACACACACTACCTTACACACTACACACTACACTACACACACATACACTCCTCACACACCACACACACCCACACACTACACTACACACACACTACACACACTACACACTACACAGACTACACACACACACTACACACACACTGCACACACACTACACACACTACACACACTACACACACACTACACACACACTACACACACTACACACACTAACACACAACACACACACTATTACACACACTACACACTACACACACACACACAACACACACACTACACACACACACACACACACACACTACACACACACACACTACACATTACACACTACACACACTACATACTACACACACACTACACACACTACACACACTAAACACACACTACACACACACACACATACACACACTACACACACACACACTACACACACACTACACACACTACACACTACACAATACACACACACTACACTCACTACACACTACACACTACACACACTACACACACACTACACACACACACTACACACACACACACACTACATTACATATACACTACACATAACACACTACACACACTACACACACACTACACACACAACACACACACTACACACAACACACACTACACACACACACACACTACACACACAACACACACACTACACACACTACACACAATTACACACGTCGGGTTGGTGTACACACACACTACATATTGTTAGGAACAGTACAACACAATGCATGACACCTCATCTACACACTACACACTTCCTCTGACAAGAATGTGTCCCAAAAGAGGCTGTTGTCTCTTACATAGTGCACTACTGCCTTACCCTGTTGGCACTAAACACAAAACACACACACTACAGAAAACAAAACACTACTCACACTGGCGTTCACACACTAGAAGCAAACAATGAATATTGCATTGGAGACGACACCGACAACACACTGGCACACTACACACACTACACACACACACTACACACACTACACACACTACACACACTAACACTACATACACACACACTACACACACTACACACACACTACACACACTACACACTACACTACTACACACTACACACACTACACACACTACACACACACTACTACAACACACACACTACACACTACACACTCTACACACTACACACACTACACACTACACACACTACACACTACACACACTACACACACCACACACTACACACACACTACACACACACACACTACACACACACACTACACACATACACTACACACACACACACACACACACACACACTACACACACACACACACACACACACACACACACACACACACACACACACACACTACACACACACACACACACACACACACACACACACACACACACACACTACACACACACACACACACACACACACACACACACACACACACACACACTACACACACACACACACACACACACACACACACTACACACACACACACACACACACACACACACACACACTACACACACACACACACACACTACACACACACACACACACACACACACACACACACACTACACACACACACACACACACACACACACACACACACACACACACACACACACACACACACACTACACACACACTACACACACACACACACACACACACACACACACACACACACACACACACTACACACACACACACACACACACACACACACACACACACTACACACACACTACACACACACACACACACACACTACACACACACACACACACACACACACACACACACACACACTACACACACACTACACACACACACACACACACACACACACACACACTACACACACACACACACACACACTACACACACACACACACACACACACACACACACACTACACACACACACACACACACACACACACACACACACACACACACACACACACACACACACACACACACACACACACACACACACACACACACACACTACACACACACACACACACACACACACACACACTACACACACACACACACTACACACACACACACACACACACACACACACACTACACACACACACACACACACACACACTACACACACACACACACACACACACACACACACTACACACACTACACACACACTACACACACACACACACACACACACACTACACACACACTACACACACACACACACTACACACACACACACACACACACACACACACACACACACACACACTACACACACACTACACACACTACACACACACACACACACACACACACACACACACTACACACACACACACACACACACACACACACACACACACACACACACACACACTACACACACACACACACACACACACACACACACTACACACACACACACACACACACACACACACACACACACACACACACACACACACACACACACACACTACACACACACACACACACACACACACACACACACACACACACACTACACACACACACACACACACACACACACACACACACACTACACACACACACACACACACTACACACACACACACACACACTACACACACACACACACACACACACACTACACACACACTACACACACACACACACACACACACACACACACACACTACACACACACACACACACACACACTACACACACACACACACACACACACACACACACACACACACACACACACACACTACACACACACACACACACACACACACACACACACACACACTACACACACACACACACACACTACACACACACACACACACACACACACACACACACACACACTACACACACACACACACTACACACACACACACACACACACACACACACACACACACACACACACACACACACACACACACACACACACACACACACTACACACACACACACACACACACACACACACACACTACACACACACACACACACACACACACACACACACACACACACACACTACACACACTACACACACACACACACACACACACACACACACTACACACACACACACACACACACACACACACACACACACACACACTACACACACACACACACACACACACACACACACACACACACACACACACACACACACACACACTACACACACTACACACACACACACACACACACACACACACACACACACACACTACACACACACACACACACACACACACACACACACACACACACACACACACACACACACACTACACACACACACACACACACACACACACACACACACACACACACACACACTACACACACACACACACACACACACACACACTACACACACACACACACACACACACACTACACACACACACACACACACACACACTACACACACACACTACACACACACACACACACACACACACACACACACACACACACACACACACACACACACTACACACACACACACACACACACTACACACACACACACACACACACACACACACACACACACACTACACACACACACACACACACACACACACACACACACACACACACACACACACACACACACACACACACTACACACACACACACACACACACACACACACACACTACACACACTACACACACACTACACACACACTACACACACACACACACTACACACACACACACACACACACACACACACACACACACACACACACTACACACACACACACACACACACACACACACACACACTACACACACACACACACACACACACACACACACACACACACACACACACACACACACACACACACACTACACACACACACACACACACACACACACACACACACACACTACACACACACACACACACACACACACACTACACACACACACACACACACACACTACACACACACACACACACACACACACACACACACTACACACACACACACACACACACACACACACTACACACACACACACACACACACACACACACTACACACACACACACACACACACACACTACACACACACACACACACACACTACACACACACACACTACACACACACACACACTACACACACACTACACACACTACACACACACACACACACACACACACACACACTACACACACACACACACACACACACACACACACACTACACACACACACACACACACACACACACACACACACACACACTACACACACACACACACACACACACACACACACTACACACACACACACACTACACACACACACACACACTACACACACACACACACTACACACACACACACACACACACACACACACACACACACACACACACACACACACACACACTACACACACACACACACACACACACACACACACTACACACACACACACACACACACACACACACACACACACACACACACACACACACACACACACACACACACACACACTACACACACACACACACTACACACACACACACACACACACACACACACTACACACACACACACACACACACACACACACACACACACTACACACACACACACACTACACACACACTACACACACACACACACACTACACACACACACACACACACACACACACACACACACACTACACACACACTACACACACACACACACACACACACACACACACTACACACACACACACACACACACACACACACACTACACACACACTACACACACACACACACACACACACACACACACACACACACACACACACACTACACACACACACACACACACACACACACACACTACACACACACACACACACACACACACACACACACACACACACACACACACACACACACTACACACACACACACACACACACACACACACACTACACACACACACACACACACACACACACACACACACACACACACACACACACACACACACACACACACACACACACACTACACACACACACACACACACACACACACACACACACACACACACTACACACACACACACACACACACACACACACACACACACACACATACACACACACACACACACACACACACACACACACACACACACACACACACACACACACACACACACACACACACACACACACACACACACACACACACACACTACACACACACACACACACACACACACACACACACACTACACACACACACACACACACACACACACACACACACACACACACACACACACACACACACACACACACACACACACACACACTACACACACACACACACACACACACACACACACACACTACACACACACACACACACACACACACACACACACACACACACACACTACACACACACACACACACACACACACACACTACACACACACACACACACACACACACACACACACACACACACACTACACACACACACACACACACACACACACACACACACACACACACACACACACACACACACACACACACACACACACACACACACACACACACACACACTACACACACACACACACACACACACACACACTACACACACACACACACACACACACACACACACACTACACACACACACACACACACACACACACACACACACACACACACACACACACACACACACTACACACACACACACACACACACACTACACACACACACACACACACACACACACACACACACACACACACACACACTACACACACACACACACACACACACACACACACACACTACACACACACACACACACACACACACACTACACACACACACTACACACACACACACACACACACACACACACACACACACACACACACACACACACACACACTACACACACACACACACACACACACACACACACACACACACACACACACACACACACACACACACACACACACACACACACACACACACACACACACACACACACACACACTACACACACACACACACACACACACACACTACACACACACACACACACACACACACACACACACACACACACACACACACACACACACACTACACACACACACACACACACACACACACACACACACACACACACACTACACACACACTACACACACACACACACACACTACACACACACACACACACACACACACACACACACACACACACTACACACACACACACACACACACACACACACACACACACACACACACTACACACACACACACACACACACACACACACACTACACACACACACACACACACACACACACACACACTACACACACACTACACACACACACACACACACACACACACACACACACACACACACACACACACACACACACACACACACACACACACACACTACACACACACACACACACACACACACACACACACACACACACACTACACACACTACACACACTACACACACACACACACACACACACACACACACACACACTACACACACACACACACACACACACACACACACACACACTACACACACACTACACACACACTACACACACACTACACACACACTACACACACACACACACTACACACACACACACACACACACACACACACACTACACACACACACACACACACACACACACACACACACACTACACACACACACACACACACACACACTACACACACACACACACACACACACACACACACACACACACACTACACACACACACACACACACACACACACACACTACACACACACACACACACACACACACTACACACACACACACACACACACACACACACACACACTACACACACACACACTACACACACACACACACACACACACACACACACACACACACACACACACTACACACACACACACACACACTACACACACACACACACACACACACACTACACACACACACACACACACACACACTACACACACACACACACACACACACACACACACACTACACACACACACACACACACACACACTACACACACACACACACACACACACTACACACACACACACACACACTACACACACACACACACACACACACACACTACACACACACACACACACACACACACACACTACACACACACACACACTACACACACACACACACACTACACACACACACACACACACACACACTACACACACACACACACTACACACACACACACACACACACACACACACACACACACACACACACACACACACACACTACACACACACACACACACACACACACTACACACACACACACACACACACACACACTACACACACACACACACTACACACACACACACACACACTACACACACACACACACACACACACACTACACACACACACACACACACACACACACACACACACACACACACTACACACACACTACACACACTACACACACACACACACACACACACACACACACACACACACACACACACACACACACACACACACACTACACACACACTACACACACACACACACACACACACACACACACACACACACACACACACACTACACACACACACACACTACACACACACACACACACACACACACACACTACACACACACACACACACACACACACACACACACACTACACACACACACACACACACACACACACACACACACACACTACACACACACACACACTACACACACACACACACACACACACACTACACACACACACACACACACACACACACACACACTACACACACACACACACACACACACACACACACACACACACACACTACACACACACACACACACACACACACACACACACACACACTACACACACACACTACACACACACACACACACACACACACACACACACACACACACACACACTACACACACACTACACACACTACACACACACACACACTACACACACACACACACACACACACACACACACACACACACACACACACACACACACTACACACACTACACACACTACACACACACACACACACACTACACACACACACTACACACACACACACACACACACACACACACACACACTACACACACACACACACACACACACACACACACACACACACACTACACACACACACACACACACACACACACACACACACACACACACACACTACACACACACTACACACACACACACACACACACACACACACACACACACACACTACACACACTACACACACTACACACACACACACACACACACACACACACACACACACTACACACACACACACACACACACACACACTACACACACACACACACACACTACACACACACACACACACACACACACACACTACACACACACACACACACACACACACACACCACACACACACACACACACACACACACACACACACTACACACACACACACACACACACACACACACACACACTACACACACACTACACACACACACACACTACACACACACACACACACACACACACACACACACACACACACTACACACACACACACACACACTACACACACACACACACACACACACACACACACACACACTACACACACACTACACACACACACACACACACACACACTACACACACACACACACACACACACACACACACACACACACACACACACACACTACACACACACACACACACACACACTACACACACACACACACACACACACACACTACACACACACACACACACACACACACACACACACACACACACACACACACTACACACACTACACACACACACACACACACACACACACACACACACACACACACACACACACACACACACACACTACACACACACACACACACACACACACACACACACTACACACACACTACACACACACTACACACACACACTACACACACACACACACACTACACACACACACACACTACACACACACTACACACACACACACACACACACACACACACACACACACACACACACACACACTACACACACACTACACACACACACACACACACACACACACACACACACACACACACTACACACACACTACACACACACACACACACACACTACACACACACTACACACACACACACACACACACACACTACACACACACACACACACACACACACACACACTACACACACACACACACACACACACACACACACACACACACACTACACACACACACACACACACACACACACACACACACACACACACACTACACACACTACACACACACACACACACACACACACACACACACACACACACACACTACACACACACACACACACTACACACACACTACACACACACACACACACACACACACACACACACACACACACTACACACACACACACACACACACACACACACACACACACACACACACACACACACACACACACACACTACACACACACACACACACACTACACACACACTACACACACACTACACACACACACACACACACACACACACACACTACACACACACACACACACACACACACACACACACACACACTACACACACACACTACACACACACACACACACACACACACACACACACACACACACACACACACTACACACACACACACACACACACACACACACTACACACACACACACACACACACACTACACACACACACACACACACACTACACACACACACACACACACACACACACACACACACACACACACACACACACACACTACACACACACACACACACTACACACACACACACACACACACACTACACACACTACACACACACACACACACTACACACACACACACACACACACTACACACACACACACACACACACACACACACACACACACACACACACACACACACACTACACACACACACACACACACACACACACACACACACACACACACACACACACACACACACACACACACACACACACTACACACACACACACACACACACACACACACACACACTACACACACACACTACACACACACACACACACACACACACACACACACACTACACACACACACACACACACACACACACACACACACACACTACACACACACACACACACACACACACACACACACACTACACACACACACACACTACACACACACACACACACACACACACACACACACACACACACACACACTACACACACACACACACACACACACACACACACACACACACACACTACACACACTACACACACACTACACACACACTACACACACACACTACACACACACACACACACACACACACACACACACACACACACACACACTACACACACACACACACACACACACACACACACACACACACACACACACACACACACACACTACACACACACACACACACACACACTACACACACACACACACTACACACACACACACACACACACACTACACACACACACACACACACACACTACACACACACACACACACACACTACACACACACACACACTACACACACACTACACACACACACACACACTACACACACACACACACACACACACACACTACACACACTACACACACACACACACACACACACACACACACACACACACACTACACACACACACACACACACACACACACACACTACACACACACACACACACACACACACACACACACACACACACACTACACACACACACACACACACACACACACACTACACACACTACACACACACACACACACACACACACACACACACACACACTACACACACTACACACACACACACACTACACACACACTACACACACACACACTACACACACACACACACACACACACACACACACACTACACACACACACACACACACACACACACTACACACACACACACACACTACACACACACACACACACACACACACACACTACACACACACACACACACACTACACACACACACACACACACTACACACACACACACACACTACACACACACACACACACACTACACACACACTACACACACACACACACACACACACACTACACACACACTACACACACACACACACACACACACACTACACACACACACACACTACACACACACACACACTACACACACACACACACACTACACACACACACACACACACACACACACACACACACACTACACACACACACACACACACTACACACACTACACACACACACACACTACACACACACACACACACACACACACACACACACACACACACACACACTACACACACACTACACACACACACACACACACACACACTACACACACACACACACACACACACACTACACACACACACACACACACACACACACACACACACACACACACTACACACACACTACACACACACACACTACACACACACACACACACACACACACACACACACTACACACACACACACACACACACACACACTACACACACACACACACTACACACACACACACACACACACACACACACACTACACACACACACACACACACTACACACACACACACACACACACACACACACACACACACACACACTACACACACACACACACACACACACACACACACACACACACACACACACACACTACACACACACACACACTACACACACACACACACACACACACACACACTACACACTACACACACACTACACACACACACACACTACACACACACACACACACACACACACACACACTACACACACACACACACACACACACACACACACACACACACACACACACACACACTACACACACACACACACACACACACACACACACACACTACACACACACACACACACACACACACACACACACACACACACACACACACACACACTACACACACACACACACACACACTACACACACACTACACACACACACACACACACACACACACTACACACACACACACACACACACACACACACACACACACACACACACACACACACACTACACACACACACACACACACACACACACACACACACACACACACACACTACACACACACACACACACACACACACACACACACTACACACACACACACACACACACACACACACACACACACACACACACACACACACACACACACACACACACACACACTACACACAATACTACACACACACACTACACACACACACACACACACACTACACACACACACACACACACACACACACACACACACACACACTACACACACTACACACACACACACACACACACACACACACACACACACACACACACACACACACACACACACACACACACACACACACACACTACACACACACACACACACACACACACACACACACACACACACACACACACACACACACACACACACTACACACACACACACACACACACACACACACACACACACACACACACACACACACTACACACACACACACACACACACACACACACACACTACACACACACTACACACACACACACACTACACACACACACACACTACACACACACACACACACACACACACACACACTACACACACACACACACACACTACACACACACACACACACACACACACACACACACACACACACACACACACACACACACACACACACTACACACACACACACACACACACACACACACACACACACACACACACACACACACACACACACACACACACACACTACACACACACACACACACACACACACACACACACACACACACACACACACTACACACACACACACACACACACACACACACACACACACACTACACACACACACACACACTACACACACACACACACACACACACTACACACACACACACACACACACACACTACACACACACTACACACACACACACACACTACACACACACACACTACACACACACACACACACACACACACTACACACACTACACACACACACACACACACACACACACACACACACACACACACACACACACACACACTACACACACACACACACACACACACACACACACACACACTACACACACACACACACACACACACACTACACACACACACACACACACTACACACACACACACACACACACACACACACACACTACACACACACTACACACACTACACACACACTACACACACACACACACACTACACACACACACACACACACACTACACACACACACACACACACACACACACACACACTACACACACTACACACACACACACACTACACACACACTACACACACACACACACACACACACACACACACACACACACTACACACACACACACACACACACTACACACACACACACACACACACACACACTACACACACACACTACACACACACACACACACACACACACACACACACACACACACACTACACACACACACACACACACACTACACACACACACACACACACACACACTACACACACTACACACACACACACACACACACACACACACACACACACTACACACACACACACACACACACACACACACACACACACACACACACACACACTACACACACACTACACACACACACACACACTACACACACACACACACTACACACACACACACACACACACACTACACACACACACACACACACACACACACACACACACACACACACACTACACACACACACACACACACACACACTACACACACACTACACACACACACACACACACACTACACACACACACTACACACACACACACACACACACACACACACACACTACACACTACACACACACACACACACACACACACACACACACACACTACACACACTACACACACACACACACTACACACACACTACACACACACACACACACACACACACACACACACACACACACACACACACACTACACACACTACACACACACTACACACACACTACACACACACAC
>NC_056436.1:87021583-87044083 GCF_018296145.1 Oncorhynchus tshawytscha | reverse complement strand
TCATTTACAACTGCGACCTGGCCAAGATAAAGCATAGCAGTGTGAGCAGACAACACAGAGTTACACATGGAATAAACAAATTAACAGGTCAATAACACAGTAGAAAACAAAGGGGGAGTCTATATACAATGTACAAAGTGTGCAAAAGGCATGAGGAGGTAGACGAATAGTTACAATTTTGCAGATTAACACTGGAGTGATAAACAATCAGATGGTCATGTATCCAGGTAGAGATATTGGTGTGCAAAAGAGCAGAAAAGTAAATAAATAAAAACAGTATGGGGATGAGGTAGGTGAAAATGGGTGGGCTATTTACCAATAGACTATGTACAGCTGCAGCGATCGGTTAGCTGCTCAGATAGCTGATGTTTGAAGTTGGTGAGGGAGATAAAAGTCTCCAACTTCAGCGATTTTTGCAATTCGTTCCAGTCACAGGCAGCAGAGTACTGGAACGAAAGGCGGCCAAATGAGGTGTTGGCTTTAGGGATGATCAGTGAGATACACCTGCTGGAGCGCGTGCTACGGATGGGTGTTGCCATCGTGACCAGTGAACTGAGATAAGGCGGAGCTTTACCTAACATGGACTTGTAGATGACCTGGAGCCAGTGGGTCTGGCGACGAATATGTAGCGAGGGCCAGCCGACTAGAGCATACAAGTCGCAGTGGTGGGTGGTATAAGGTGCTTTAGTGACAAAACGGATGGCACTGTGATATACTGCATCCAGTTTGCTGAGTAGAGTGTTGGAAGCCATTTTGTAGATGACATCGCCGAAGTCGAGGATTGGTAGGATAGTCAGTTTTACTAGGGTAAGCTTGGCGGCGTGAGTGAAGGAGGCTTTGTTGCGGAATAGAAAGCCGACTCTTGATTTGATTTTTGATTGGAGGTGTTTGATATGAGTCTGGAAGGAGAGTTTGCAGTCTAGCCAGACACCTAGGTACTTATAGATGTCCACATATTCAAGGTCGGAACCATCCAGGGTGGTGATGCTAGTCGGGCATGCGGGTGCAGGCAGCGATCGGTTGAAAAGCATGCATTTGGTTTTACTAGCGTTTAAGAGGAGTTGGAGGTCACGGAAGGAGTGTTGTATGGCATTGAAGCTTGTTTGGAGGTTAGATAGCACAGTGTCCAATGACGGGCCGAAAGTATATAGAATGGTGTCGTCTGCGTAGAGGTGGATCAGGGAATCGCCCGCAGCAAGAGCAACATCATTGATATACACAGAGAAAAGAGTCGGCCCGAGAATTGAACCCTGTGGTACCCCCATAGAGACTGCCAGAGGACCGGACAGTTACCCTGTAGAGCTCTCCTCCCCCTGTATCTGAAACATTAACACAACTGGCCTGGGTGGAATAGGACTGGCAACGTAATCACTGCTGCCAGCCATGAGTTAAGGGTGTTGGGCCCAGAGGTACAAGAAAGCTAGCCAACTCTCTCCCTCTGTCTGTCTGTCTGTCTGTCTGTCTGTCTGTCTGTCTGTCTGTCTGTCTGTCTGTCTGTCTGTCTCTCTCTCTCTCTCTCTCTCTCTCTCTGTCTGTCTGTCTGTCTGTCTGTCTGTCTGTCTGTCTGTCTGTCTGTCTGTCTGTCTGTCTGTCTGTCTGTCTGTCTGTCTGTCTGTCTGTCTGTCTCTGTCTGTCTGTCTGTCTGTCTCTCTCTCTCTCTCTGTCTCTCTCTCTCACTCTCACTCTCTCTCTCTGTCTGTCTTTGTCTCTCTCTGTCTGTCTGTCTGTCTGTCTGTCTGTCTGTCTGTCTGTCTGTCTGTCTGTCTGTCTGTCTGTCTGTCTGTCTGTCTGTCTGTCTCTCTCTCTTTTCTCTGTCTGTCTGTCTGTCTGTCTGTCTGTCTGTCTGTCTGTCTGTCTGTCTGTCTGTCTGTCTGTCTGTCTGTCTGTCTCTGTCTGTCTGTCTGTCTCTCTCTCTCACTCTCACTCTCTCTCTCTGTCTGTCTTTGTCTCTCTCTGTCTGTCTGTCTGTCTCTCTCTCTCTGTCTCTCTCTCTCGCCCCCCCCCCTTCCTCCCCCTACCTCTCTCCAACAGGCCGCTAGGCTAGAGACTCTGGTGCTGCCTGTGGATGTTTCCAAGGCCCTTAGAGGGCATCATATCAGAGAGGTAGTTATGGTGACATGCCCTTAGAGGGCATCATAGCAGAGAGGTAGTTATGGTGACATGCCCTTATAGGGCATAATATCAGAGAGGTTGTTATGGTGACATACCCTTATAGGGCATCATATCAGAGAGGTTGTTATGGTGACATACCCTTATAGGGCATCATATCAGAGAGGTAGTTATGGTGACCTGCCCTTATATGGCATCATATCAGAGAGGTAGTTATGGTGACATACTCCTCTTTTTCTCTCTAAGCCTTCGCTCTCTCTCTCTCTCTCTCTCTCTCTCTCTCTCTCTCTCTCTCTCTCTCTCTAACTACTGTGATATGTGGTTGTCTCACCTAGCTATCTGAATATACTAATTACTGTGATATGTGGTTGTCCCACCTAGCTATCTGAATATACTAACTACTGTGATATGTGGTTGTCCCACCTAGCTATCTGAATATACTAACTACTGTGATATGTGGTTGTCCCACCTAGCTATCTGAATATACTAACTACTGTGATATGTGGTTGTCCCACCTAGCTATCTGAATATACTAACTACTGTGATATGTGGTTGTCCCACCTAGCTATCTGAATATACTAACTACAGTGATATGTGGTTGTCCCTCCTAGCTATCTGAATATACTAACTACTGTGATATGTGGTTGTCCCTCCTAGCTATCTGAAGATGAATACACTAACTGTAAGTGGCTGTGGATAAGAGATCTGCTCAAGGACTAAAGTGTAAATGTACAAAAGCATTCCATTCTAACACTTGGGCCCATTATTTTGTCCCTTCAACAGCTGATAAGGGTACGGACTCACAAAGTCAGTTATTATAACACTTGGGCCCATTATTTTGTCCCTTCAACAGCTGATAAGGGTACGGCCTCAGGAAGTCAGTTATTATAACACTTGGGCCCATTATTTTGTCCCTTCAACAGCTGATAAGGGTACGGACTCAGGAAGTCAGTTATTATAACACTTGGGCCCATTATTTTGTCCCTTCAACAGCTGATAAGGGTACGGACTCAGGAAGTCAGTTATTATAACACTCAGGAGTACGGACTCAGGAAGTCATTGTCAGTTACAGGCTTCATTAAAGCCGTCAGGTATGACGCGTTAAGATTCAGTTATAATCCACAGCAGGACTTGTCATCAGCAGGTGTTGACTCTTAAAAACAGCTTAACGTCGTCTCATAATAATCCTGATTTAATAACAGCTATGTTAAGAGTCAGTTGACTAAACCATTTCTGAGTCTTTTTTTCTGCTGTGTCTTTGGGATTGTATTCAGACAGCGAGACTTTTTTCACACATTTTGTTTCGGTTACAGCCTTTTTTAAAAATGTATCACATTTTTTTCCTCATCAATCTACACACAATACCCCATAATGACATCACAATACCCCATAATGACATCACAATACCCCATAATGACATCACAATACCCCATAATGACATCACAATACCCCATAATGACATCACAATAACCCATAATGACATCACAATAACCCATAATGACATCACAATACCCCATAATAACATCACAATACCCCATAATGACATCACAATACCATAATGACAAAGCAAAAACTGGATTTGATCAATTTTTACCTTCTTTTTTTTGTTTAAGCCCAGAAATATCACATTTCCATAAGTATTCAGACCCTTTACTCAGTACTTTGTTGAAGCACTTTTGGCAGCGATTACAGCCTCCAGTCTTCTTGGGTATGACGCTACAAGCTTGGCACACCTGTATTTGGGGAGTTTCTCCCATTCTTCTCTGCAGATCCTCTCAAACTCTGTCAGGTTGGATGGGGAGCGTTGCTGAAAAGCTATTTTCAGGTCTCTCGAGAGATGTTCGATCGGGTTCAAGTCTGGGCTCTGGCTGGGCCACTCAAGGACATTCAGAGACTTGTCCCGAGTCTCCTGCGTTGTCTTGGCTGTGTGCTGAGGGTCGTTGTCCTGTTGGAAGGTGAACCTTCGCCCCAATCTGAGGTCCCAGTCCCTGCTGCTGAAAAACATGCCTGATGCTGCCACCACCATGATTCACCGTAGGGATGGTGCCAGACACACTGATGTGAAATACAGCAGTCAGACCAGACACACAAATCGGAAGTACAAGCCTGCATGTACATCCCAAATGGAACCCGATTCCTTATATAGTGCACTACTTTTGAGGTTCTGGTCAAAAGTATCACACTATATAGGGAATAGGGCTCTGGTCTAAAGTAGTGCACTATATAGGGAATAGGGCTCTGGTCTAAAGTAGTGCACTATATAGGGAATAGGGCTCTGGTCTAAAGTAGTGCACTAAATAGGGAATAGGGCTCTGGTCTAAAGTAGTGCACTAAATAGGGAATAGGGCTCTGGTCTAAAGTAGTGCACTATATAGGGAATAGGACTCTGGTCTAAAGTAGTGCACTATATAGGGAATAGGGCTCTGGTCTAAAGTAGTGCACTATATAGGGAATAGGGCTCTGGTCTAAAGTAGTGCACTATATAGGGAATAGGGCTCTGGTCTATAGTAGTGCACTATATAGGGAATAGGGTGCCATTTGGGACACTACCCCTGTAGGTTATTAGACTGCCATTGAATTACCGAAGGTGATGTATCATTCTATCTAAAAAACAGATAGTAGATAATTGTATATTATATGAATTGTATATTATAACATGATATATTGACATCCAACATCTCTTCAGGGTAACACGGTTGCACTGTATCGCCTATCTTCCCCTAGTTCAGTGATTATGAACAAAATGGCGGTGAATTATTAAACAGTTTGAACACTGATAAATACACTCAGCGATGATGTCGATGTTGTTCAATAATTAAGGAGCCGATTCATTGACTGAGTGGTTTTTGTTAAAGTTTGTTGTAGTTTCGAGTTTCATATTTAGCGGAGGAATCCTATAGACCCTATAGACCCTATAGACCCTTAGCGGAGGAATCCTATAGACCCTATAGACCCTATAGACCCTATAGACCCTATAGACCCTATAGACCCTTAGCGGAGGAATTTTCCATATGAATGAATGGTATGAATGGTTTGTGTCTTTGTCCCCCCCCCGTTCTGGGGATTCATCATTTCTGAACATGGGGTTGCATCCTAAATGGGGAGTAGTGCACTACTTTTCACCAGAGCACATGGCTAAAAGTAGTGCCCTATGTTTAGGGAATGGGGTGCTATTTGGGATGCAGCCCCGTGGGTACTTTAGTTGTGGGAGGGGTGTTGGAAGGCTAATCTGCTTTTTGTTTCATAGATGTATTTTCCCAAATAGGTGATGCAACAACAACAACAACAAGTCCCCCCAAAAAAAGATGTGCGTGTAATAACACCAAATTACCGATTAGGATACTGGTATCTTCCTAGCAACCAGATTTTTCTCACATGGGAAACGATGAATCCCGTCGGAGGGCTACTTCACCCCACTGCGTTCCCCTGTGATGTGTGAGATGTTCAAGTTCTCAGTGACCCATGCTTGGCACTGTATCAAAAGATGAGCTGGGATGGCTTCACAGAGAAGAAAAACATTCCCTTGTTTTTCTTTTTCCCGTGTTCCCCTCAGTCCGCCTCTACTGGGATTGGAAATGGCTTTTGTTATGAAGTTGATTATTCATTATATTCTGTATGTTGTGTACTTCAAATAACAAGCAAACAAATACATGTTTTACAGACCCTCCTCTCTCTGTTACAAGTCACTATACAGACCCTCCTCTCTCTGTGTTACAAGTCACTATACAGACCCTCCTCTCTCTGTGTTACAAGTCACTATACAGACCCTCCTCTCTCTCTGCTACAAGTCACTATACAGACCCTCCTCTCTCTCTGTTACAAGTCACTATACAGACCCTCCTCTCTCTCTGCTACAAGTCACTATACAGACCCTCCTCTCTCTGCTACAAGTCACTATACAGACCCTCCTCTCTCTCTGCTACAAGTCACTATACAGACCCTCCTCTCTCTCTGCTACAAGTCACTATACAGACCCTCCTCTCTCTCTGCTACAAGTCACTATACAGACCCTCCTCTCTCTGTGTTACAAGTCACTATACAGACCTTCTTCTCTCTGTGTTATAAGTCACTTTACAGACCCTCCTCTCTCTGCTACAAGTCACTATACGGCCCCTCTCTCCCTGCTACAAGTCACTATACGGCCCCTCTCCCCTGCTACAAGTCACTATACAGACCCTCCTCTCTCTCTGCTACAAGTCACTATACAGACCCTCCTCTCTCTCTGCTACAAGTCACTATACAGACCCTCCTCTCTCTGCTACAAGTCACTATACAGACCCTCCTCTCTCTGCTACAAGTCACTATACAGACCCTCCTCTCTCTGCTACAAGTCACTATACAGACCCTCCTCTCTCTTTGCTACAAGTCACTATACAGACCCTCCTCTCTCTCTGCTACAAGTCACTATACAGACCCTCCTCTCTCTATGTTACAAGTCACTATACAGACCCTCCTCTCTATGTTACAAGTCACTATACAGACCCTCCTCTCTCTGTGTTACAAGACACTATACAGACCTTCTTCTCTCTGCTACAAGTCACTATACAGACCCTCCTCTCTCTGCTACAAGTCACTATACAGACCCTCCTCTCTCTGCTACAAGTCACTATACAGACCCTCCTCTCTCTGTTACAAGTCACTATACAGACCCTCCTCTCTCTGTGTTACAAGTCACTATACAGACCCTCCTCTCTCTCTCTGCTACAAGTCACTATACAGACCCTCACTAGTCACTATACAGACCCTCCTCTCTCTGTGTTACAAGTCACTATACAGACCCTCCTCTCTCTCTGCTACAAGTCACTATACAGACCCTCCTCTCTCTGCTACAAGTCACTATACAGACCCTCCTCTCTCTCTGCTACAAGTCACTATACAGACCCTCTGGCTCTAACCACTAGTCTACCTGCTGTCTCTACACTCTAACCACTAGGCTACCTGCCGCCTCTACACTCTAACCACTAGGCTACCTGCCGCCCATACACTCTAACCACTAGGCTACCTGCCTCCTCTACACTCTAACCACTAGGCTACCTGCCACCTCTACACTCTAACCACTAGGCTACCTGCCACCTCTACACTCTAACCACTAGGCTACCTGCCACCTCTACACTCTAACCACTAGGCTACCTGCCACCTCTACACTCTAACCACTAGGCTACCTGCCGCCTCTGCACTCTAACCACTAGGCTACCTGCCGCCTCTACACTCTAACCACTAGGCTACCTGCCTCCTCTACACTCTAACCACTAGGCTACGCTGCCACCTCTACACTCTAACCACTAGGCTACCTGCCACCTCTACACTCTAACCACTAGGCTACCTGCCACCTCTACACTCTAACCACTAGGCTACGCTGCCCCCTCTACACTCTAACCACTAGGCTACGCTGCCACCTCTACACTCTAACCACTAGGCTACCTGCCGTCCCTACACTCTAACCACTAGGCTACCTATCCCCCCTACACTCTAACCACTAGGCTACCTGCCGTCCCTACACTCTAACCACTAGGCTACCTGCCACCCCTCCACTCTAACCACTAGGTTACCTGTCGCCCCATGAGTCAATAAAGTAAAGTAAAGGAATAGAATTAAGAATATATAAATATTTGGAAGAGCAATGTCAGAGCGGATAGACTAAGGCAGTGGTCCCCAAACCTTTCATAGTCCCGTACCCCTTCAAACATTCTACCTCCACCAGGGTCAGCACACTCTCAAATGTTGTTTTTTTGCCATCATTGTAAGCCTGCCACACACACTATACAATACATTTATTAAACATAAGAATGAGTGTGAGTTTTTGTCACAACCCGGCTCATGGGAAGTGACAAAGAGCTCTTATAGGACCAGGGCACAAATAATCGTATAATAATAATCAATAATTCTGCTCTTTATTTAGCCATCTTACATATAAAACCTTATTTGTTCATCAAATGGTGAATAACTCACCACAGGTTAATGAGAAGGGTTGCTTGAAAGGATGAACTTAACTCTGCAATGTTGGGTTGTATGGGAGAGAGTCTCAGTCTTAAATCATTTTCCACACACAGTCTGTGTCTGTATTTAGTTTTCATGCTCATGAGGGCCGAGAATCCACTCTCACATAGATACGTGGTTGCAAAGGGCATCAGTGTCTTAACAGCGCAATTAGCCAAGGCATGATCCTCTGAGAGCAACCCAATCCAGAAATCTGTCAGTGACTTCTGATTAAATTCAGTGTTCACAGAACCGCTTGTTGCAATTTTGATGAGGCTATTCAGATATCAGTAAGTCGACTGGAGGCAGGGCATGGAGGAATGCTTGTTAATGCAGACAGAGAAGAGCTCCAACTTCTTAATCATAGCCTGAATTTTGTACCGCACATTGAATATAGTTGCAGAGAGTCCCTCAAAATCCTAGATTCAGATCATTCGGGTGAGAAAAAACATCACCCAGACAGGCCAGTCGTGTGAGAAACTCATCATCATGCAAACAGTCAGACAAGTCAAAATTACGGTCAGTAAAGAAAACTTTAAGCTCGTCTCTCAATTAAAAACAACGTGTCAATACTTTCTTCCTTGATAACCAGCGCACTTCTGTATGTTGGAACTTCCGGCGCCGACAGAGATGGCCGCCTCGCTTCGCGTTCCTAGGAAACTATGCAGTTTTTTGTTTTTTTACGTGTTATTTCTTACATTAGTACCCCAGGTCATCTTAGGTTTCATTACATACAGCCGAGAAGAACTACTGAATATGAGATCAGCGTCAACTCACCATCAGTACGACCAAGAATATGTTTTTCGCGATGCGGATCCTGTGTTCTGCCTTACAACCAGTGTAACGGAGTGGATTACATGCAGCGACCCAAAAAAACGACTCAGAAAAAGAGGGAAACGAAGCGGTCTTCTGGTCAGACTCCGGAGACGGGCACATCGTGCACCACTCCCTAGCATTCTTCTTGCCAATGTCCAGTCTCTTGACAACAAGGTTGATGAAATCCGAGCAAGGGTAGCATTCCAGAGGGACATCAGAGACTGTAACGTTCTCTGCTTCACGGAAACATGGCTAACTGGAGAGACGCAATCCGAAGCGGTGCAGCCAGCGGGTTTCTCCACGCATCGCGCCGACAGAAACGAACATCTTTCTGGTAAGAAGAGGGGCGGGGGCGTATGCCTTATGGCCAATGTGACATGGTGTGATGAAAGAAACATACAGGAACTCAAATCCTTCTGTTCACCTGATTTAGAATTCCTCACAATCAAATGTAGACCGCATTATCTACCAAGAGAATTCTCTTCTATTATAATCACAGCCGTATATATCCCCCAAGCAGACACATCGATGGCTCTGAACGAACTTTATTTAACTCTCTGCAAACTGGAAACGATTTATCCGGAGGCTGCATTCATTGTAGCTGGGGATTTTAACAAGGCTAATCTGAAAACAAGACTCCCTAAATTTTATCAGCATATCGATTGCGCAACCAGGGGTGGAAAGACCCTGGATCATTGTTACTCTAACTTCCGCGACGCATATAAGACCCTGCCCCGCCCCCTTTCGGAAAAGCTGACCACGACTCCATTTTGTTGATCCCTGCCTACAGACAGAAACTAAAACAAGAAGCTCCCACGCTGAGGTCTGTCCAACGCTGGTCCGACCAAGCTGACTCCACACTCCAAGACTGCTTCCATCACGTGGACTGGGAGATGTTTCGTATTGCGTCAGATAACAACATTGACGAATACGCTGATTCGGTGTGCGAGTTCATTAGAACGTGCGTTGAAGATGTCGTTCCCATAGCAACGATTAAAACATTCCCTAGCCAGAAACCGTGGATTGATGGCAGCATTCGTGTGGAACTGAAGGCGCGAACCACTGCTTTTAATCAGGGCAAGGTGTCTGGTGACATGACTGAATACAAACAGTGCAGTTATTCCCTCCGCAAGGCTATCAAACAAGCTAAGCGCCAGTACAGAGACAAAGTAGAATCTCAATTCAACGGCTCAGACACAAGAGGCATGTGGCAGGGTCTACAGTCAATCACGGACTACAGGAAGAAACCCAGCCCAGTCACGGACCAGGATGTCTTGCTCCCAGGCAGACTAAATAACTTTTTGCCCGCTTTGAGGACAATACAGTGCCACTGACACGGCCTGCAACGAAAACATGCGGTCTCTCCTTCACTGCAGCCGAAGTGAGTAAGACATTTAGAAGTGTTAACCCTCGCAAGGCTGCAGGCCCAGACGGCATCCCCAGCCGCGCCCTCAGAGCATGCGCAGACCAGCTGGCCGGTGTGTTTACGGACATATTCAATCAATCCCTATACCAGTCTGCTGTTCCCACATGCTTCAAGAGGGCCACCATTGTTCCTGTTCCCAAGAAAGCTAAGGTAACTGAGCTAAACGACTACCGCCCCGTAGCACTCACATCCGTCATCATGAAGTGCTTTGAGAGACTAGTCAAGGACCATATCACCTCCACCCTACCTGACACCCTTGACCCACTCCAATTTGCTTACCGCCCAAATAGGTCCACAGACGATGCAATCTCAACCACACTGCACACTGCCCTAACCCATCTGGACAAGAGGAATACCTATGTGAGAATGCTGTTCATCGACTACAGCTCGGCATTCAACACCATAGTACCCTCCAAGCTCGTCATCAAGCTCGAGACCCTGGGTCTCGACCCCGCCCTGTGTAACTGGGTACTGGACTTCCTGACGGGCCGCCCCAGGTGGTGAGGGTAGGCAACAACATCTCCTCCCCGCTGATCCTCAACACTGGGGCCCCACAAGGGTGCGTTCTGAGCCCTCTCCTGTACTCCCTGTTCACCCACGACTGCGTGGCCATGCACGCCTCCAACTCAATCATCAAGTTTGCGGACGACACAACAGTGGTAGGCTTGATTACCAATAACGACGAGACGGCCTACAGGGAGGAGGTGAGGGCCCTCGGAGTGTGGTGTCAGGAAAATAACCTCACACTTAACGTCAACAAAACTAAGGAGATGATTGTGGACTTCAGGAAACAGCAGAGGGAACACCCCCCCATCCACATCGATGGAACAGTAGTGGAGAGGGTAGCAAGTTTTAAGTTCCTCGGCATACACATCACAGACAAACTGAATTGGTCCACTCACACAGACAGCATTGTGAGGAAGGCGCAGCAGCGCCTCTTCAACCTCAGGAGGCTGAAGAAATTCGGCTTGTCACCAAAAGCACTCACAAACTTCTACAGATGCACAATCGAGAGCATCCTGGCGGGCTGTCTCACCGCCTGGTATGGCAACTGCACCGCCCTCAACCGTAAGGCTCTCCAGAGGGTAGTGAGGTCTGCACAACGCATCACCGGGGGCAAACTACCTGCCCTCCAGGACACCTACACCACCCGATGCTACAGGAAGGCCATAAAGATCATCAAGGACATCAACCACCCGAGCCACTGCCTGTTCACCCCGCTGTCATCCAGAAGGCGAGGTCAGTACAGGTGCATCAAAGCTGGGACCGAGAGACTGAAAAACAGCTTCTATCTCAAGGCCATCAGACTGTTAAACAGCCACCACTAACATTGAGTGGCTACTGCCAACACACTGTCAATGACACTGACTCTACTCCAGCCACTTTAATCATGGGAATCGATGGGAAATGATGTAAATATATCACTAGCCACTTTAAACAATGCTACCTTATATAATGTTACTTACCCTACATTATTCATCTCATATGCATGAGCATATGGGCATGAGTTGGGTTGGGCAGTCTATGTTAGTTTTTCTATATTTTCTATTTCTGTGTTTGGCCTGATATGGTTGTCAATCAGAGGCAGCTGTCTATCGTTGTCCCTGATTGAGAACCCTATTTAGGTAGCCAGTTTTCCTTTGTGTTCTGTGGGTGGTTGTTTTCAGTCTTTGTGTGTCTGCACCAGATAGAACTGTCTCGGTTGTGTTCTGCGGGTGGTTATTTTCAGTCTTTGTGTGTCTGCACCAGATAGAACTGTCTCGGTTGTGTTCTGTGGGTGGTTGTTTTCAGTCTTTGTGTGTCTGCACCAGATAGAACTGTCTCGGTTGTGTTCTGCGGGTGGTTATTTTCAGTCTTTGTGTGTCTGCACCAGACAGAACTGTCTCGGTTGTGTTCTGTGGGTGGTTATTTTCAGTCTTTGTGTGTCTGCACCAGATAGAACTGTCTCGGTTGTCACTTTGTTGTTTTGTATTTTTGAAGTGTTCAGTTGTTTATTAAAAAGATGAATCCTAACCACGCTGCGCTTTGGTCTTCTTCTTCCACCTCTGAATGCCGTTACACATAGAATACCGTTTAATAGAATAGGACACAGATTTATTACAATACAGTAGAATAGAATAGAATGTAGATAGAATACCATAGAATACAGATACAATAGACTACAGATAGAATGTAATAGAATACAGAATATAATAGAATACCGTAGAATAGAATACAGATAGAGTACAATAGAATACAGATAGAGTAGAATACAGATATATTAGAATATCGTAAAGATAGAATAGAATACAGATAGAATAGAATACAGTGGAATAGTATAGAATACAGATAGAATAGAATAGAGAATGGTGGAATAGAATACAGATATAATAGAATACAGTAGAATAGAATACATATATATTAGAATATCGTAAAGATAGAATAGAATACAGATAGAATAGAATACAGTGGAATAGAATAGAATACAGATAGAATAGAATAGAGAATGGTGGAATAGAATATAATAGAATACAGATAGAATATAAGAGAATACAGATTGAATACAATAGAATACAGATAGAATAGAATAGAATGCAGTAGAATATAATATAATACAGATAGAATAGAATAGAATAGAATACAGATAGAATAGAATACAGTAAAATAGAATAGAATAAAGAAGAATATAATATAATACAGATATAATATAATATAATACAGATATAATAGAATATAATACAGATATAATAGAATAGAATACATATATAATATAATAGAATTCAGAAGAATAGAATAGAATACATATATAATAGAATACATATAGAATAGAATACAGTATAATTGAATACGGATAGAATATAATAGAATACAGTAGAATATAATAGAATACAGTAGAATAGAATACAGATAGAATATAATAGAATACAGTAGAATATAATACAGATAGAATATAATAGAATACAGTAGAATAGAATACAGATAGAATATAATAGAATACAGTAGAATATAATAGAATACAGTAGAATAGAATACAGATAGAATATAATAGAATACAGTAGAATATAATAGAATACAGTAGAATATAATAGAATACAGTAGAATAGAATACAGATAGAATATAATAGAATACA
This sequence comes from Oncorhynchus tshawytscha, assembly GCF_018296145.1. Classification (NCBI taxonomy): domain Eukaryota; kingdom Metazoa; phylum Chordata; class Actinopteri; order Salmoniformes; family Salmonidae; genus Oncorhynchus; species Oncorhynchus tshawytscha. The sequence goes on along the minus strand of NC_056436.1, from coordinate 87,030,646 downwards.
GTAGAATATAATAGAATACAGTAGAATATAATACAGATAGAATATAATAGAATACAGTAGAATATAATAGAATACAGTAGAATAGAATAGAATACAGTAGAATAGAATACAGATAGAATATAATAGAATACAGTAGAATATAATAGAATACAGTAGAATAGAATACAGATAGAATATAATAGAATACAGTATAATTGAATACGGATAGAATATAATAGAATACAGTAGAATATAATAGAATACAGTAGAATAGAATACAGATAGAATATAATAGAATACAGTAGAATATAATAGAATACAGTAGAATAGAATACAGATAGAATATAATAGAATACAGTAGAATATAATAGAATACAGTAGAATAGAATACAGATAGAATATAATAGAATACAGTAGAATATAATAGAATACAGTAGAATAGAATACAGATAGAATATAATAGAATACAGTAGAATAGAATACAGATAGAATATAATAGAATACAGTAGAATATAATAGAATACAATAGAATATAATACAGATAGAATATAATAGAATACAGTAGAATATAATAGAATACAGATAGAATAGAATACAGATAGAATATAATAGAATACAGTAGAATATAATAGAATACAGTAGAATAGAATACAGTTAGAATATAATAGAATACAGTAGAATATAATAGAATACAGTAGAATAGAATACAGATAGAATATAATAGAATACAGTAGAATATAATAGAATACAGTAGAATAGAATACAGATAGAATATAATAGAATACAGTAGAATATAATAGAATACAGTAGAATAGAACACAGATAGAATATAATAGAATACAGTAGAATATAATAGAATACAGTAGAATATAATACAGATAGAATATAATAGAATACAGTAGAATATAATAGAATACAGTAGAATAGAATACAGATAGAATATAATAGAATACAGTAGAATATAATAGAATACAGTAGAATAGAATACAGATAGAATATAATAGAATACAGTAGAATATAATAGAATACAGTAGAATATAAAAGAATACAGATAGAATAGAATACAGTAGAATATAATAGAATACAGTAGAATATAAAAGAATACATATAGAATAGAATACAGTATAATTGAATACAGATAGAATATAATAGAATACAGTAGAATATAATAGAATACATATAGAATATAATACAGTATAATATAATAGAATACATATAGAATAGAATACAGTAGAATATAATATAATACAGATAGAATAGAATACAGTAGAATATAATAGAATAGAGTAGAATATAATAGAATACATATAGAATAGAATACAGTAGAATATAATAGAATACATATAGAATAGAATACAGTAGAATATAATAGAATACAGTAGAATATAAAAGAATACAGATAGAATAGAATACAGTAGAATAGAAAGTAATTCAGTAGAATAGAATACAGTATAATAGAATACAGATAGAATAGAAATCAGATAGAATAGAATACAGTATAATAGAATACAGATAGAATATAATAGAATATAGATAGAATATCATTCAGTAGAATAGAATACAGTATAATAGAAAGTAATTCAGTAGAATAGAATACAGTATAATAGAATACAGATAGAATATAATAGAATACAGATAGAATATAATAGAATATAGATAGAATAGAATACAGTATAATAGAATACAGATAGAATAGAAATATAATACAGATAGAATATAATAGAATACAGTAGAATAGAATACAGTAGAATAGAAAGTAATTCAGTAGAATAGAATACAGTTTAATAGAATACAGATAGAATAGAAATATAATACAGATAGAATATAATAGAATACAGTAGAATAGAATACAGTATAATAGAATACAGATAGAATAGAAATATAATACAGATAGAATATAATAGAATACAGTAGAATAGAATACAGTAGAATAGAAAGTAATTCAGTAGAATAGAATACAGTATAATAGAATACAGATAGAATAGAAATATAATACAGATAGAATATAATAGAATACAGTAGAATAGAATACAGTAGAATAGAAAGTAATTCAGTAGAATAGTATAATAACAGTATAATAGAATACAGATAGAATAGAAATCAGATAGAATAGAATACAGTATAATAGAATACAGTATAATAGAAATCAGATAGAATAGAATACAGTATAATAGAATACAGATAGAATATAATAGAATACAGTAGAATAGAAAATGATACAGTAGAATAGAAAATGATACAGTAGAATACAATAGAATACGGGCTACTATCCAAAGTGACTTGTAATAGCACATTCTATTGTAAATTGCTTTGGATAACAGCCACTGCTAAAACGGTACGTATTATATATTGTTCACTCATCCAGAAACATGTTACCACCTTCTGTTGATATAATATATACACTATAGTATATACTGTGCTTCCAGAAAGTATTCATACCCCTTGACTTATTCCACATTTTGTTGTGTTACAGTCTGAATTCAGAATGGATTCAAAATATATTTTTCTCAGCCATCTACACACATAATGACAAAGAGAAAACATGTTTTTCAAAAAGTTAGCTAATTGATTGAAATGAAATACAGAAAGATCTCATTTACATAAGTATTCACATCCCTGAGTGAATACTTTAGTAGAAGCACCTTTGGCAGCGATTACAGCTGTGAGTCTTTCAAGTCTCTAAGAGCTTTCCACACATGGATTGTTCAAAATGTTCCCATTATTATTTTCAAAATTCTTCCAGTTCTGTAAAATTGGTTGTTGATCGTTGCTAGACAACCCGTTTCAAGTCTTGCCATAGATTTTCAAGCAGATTTAAGTCTAAAACTGTAACTCGGACACTCAGGAACATTCATTTGTCTTCAGTGTAGATTTGGCCTTGTGTCGTAGGTTATTGTCCTGATAAAGGTGAATTAATCGCCCAGTGTCTTGAGGAAAGCAAACTGAACCATGTTCCTTAATGATTACAAGCATACCCATAACATGATGCAGCCACCACTATGCTTGCAAATGTAGAGAGTGGTACTCAGTAATGTATTGGATTGGATTTGCCCCAAACATAACACTTTTTATTCAGGACAAAAAGTTAATTGCTTTGCCACATGTTTTGCAATATTATTTTAGTGCCTTGATGCAAACAGGATGCATGTTTAGAAATGTTTAGTATTCTGTACAGGCTTCCTTCTTCTCACTCTGTCATTTAGGTTAGTATTGTGGAGTAACTACAATGTTGTTGATCCATCCTCAGTTCTCTCTTATCACAGCCATTAAACTCTGTAACTGTTTTAAAGTCACCATTGGCCTCATGGTGAAATCCCTGAGTGGTTTCCTTCCTCTCCGGCAACTGAGATAGGAAGGACGGCTGTATTTCTGTAGTGACTGGGTGTGTTAATTCACCATCCGAAGTGTAATTAATAACCATCATGCTCAAAGGGATATTCAATGTCTGCTTTTTTTTATTTTTTACCCATCTACCAATAGGTGTCCTTCTTTGTGAGGCATTGGAAAATCTCCCTGGTCTTTGTGGTTGAATCTGTGCTTGACATTCACTGCTCGACTGAGGGACTTTACAGATAATTGTATGTGTGGGGGTACAGAGATGAGGTAGTCATTAAAAAATAATGTTAAGCACTTTTATTGCACACGAAGTCCATGCAATGTGTTATGTGACTTGTTAAGTACATTTTTACCCCTGGACTTAGGATTTCCATAACAAAGGGTTTGAATAACTATTGGCTCAAGACTATTTAGTTTATCGTTTTTATTAATAAAAAAAAAAAAAGTTGAAATACATAATTTCACACTAACATTATGGGGTGTTGTGTCTAGGCCAGTGACAACAAATCTCAATGTATTACATTTTAAATGCAGGCTGTAGTGTGGGAAAAAGTCACTTTTGTGACTTTACAACCCAAGATTGTGTTTTTCTGTCAGATTTTCCCTTTCTCAAGGTTATGCAGCATCTCTCCATCTCTCCAGTGGCCCGAGGACATCATGGGGGCCATCATGTAAAGTAGGGCCTTTTCATCATAACTTATAATTCGGTTAAATGTCTGAAAATGAGCAGCCAGACGAACATGTGACATCATCTGACATGATGAGTAAGGGACAGGACGATGACACACACGTCCTCCTCGACTGTTTATTCAGGAATGATGACCATGAATTATTAACATGGAAATGTATCCAGGCTACCAATGACTTCATATATACAGTGTTCTGACACGCACACAGACACCAATGATTCCATATATTTGGTAATACTGTGTTCTGACACACACACAGGCACCAATGCTATTATAGTAAACATAAACTGCCTAGCTGCGTTGCATCACTGCATCACTAGCTAACATTAGCTAACAGGGAAGAAATCTGTGAGCGAAAGACGGAACGTGAATCGGGCCAAGCTAGAACAGCTTGTGAAGTTGCTGGAGTCGTTTGCAAATCTCCGCCGACCAACTTCACACTTGACAAGCCAGTCAATGTTAGATGTGGTCCCGTGCCTTCTCAACCTTGAGGCACACCTGCAGTCAACTACTGTTGCAAAACAGTTGAAACGGGTACTCATGAAGTAACTGCATACGGACTCCTCTGGCAGTAAACTTTGATCCAACCCCTGCAGCAGCAGCTTGCCTGATGGACCCAAGTGTGTCTCTGCCGCTGAGAGTCTTTTTGTACTTCAGCAAATCAGATGTGGACAGATGTGGAGCAGTAGGAAGATGTCCCACACGATGAATAAAGCAAGCATCTCGACCACAGTGATTCAGAAATATAGCTTCCTTGCGTTGAAGATTGTGTCTGAGGTAACTGTCCAGTCGGAGGGTCAACCTGGCATTAAGTGTCCCGTGTGAGCGGCAAAAATACATAGAAGAGGTCAAGTTTACAGGATGTTCTGGCAGGATGGCAGTTTATTTATTCTTTATTTAACTAGGCAAGTCAGTTAAGAACAATTTCATATTTACAAAGACAGTCTAGGAACAGTGAGTAAACTGCCTTGTTCAGAGGTAGAACAACAGATTTTTACCTTGTCAGCTCAGGGATTCGATCTTGCAACCTTTCGGTTACTAGTCCAACGCTCCAACCACTAGGCTACCTGCCGCCCCTACACTCTAACCACTAGGCTACCTGGCCCCCCTACACTCTAACCACTAGGCTACCTGCCGCCCCTACACTCTAACCACTAGGCTACCTGGCCCCCTACACTCTAACCACTAGGCTACCTGGCCCCCTACACTCTAACCACTAGGCTACCTGCCGCCCCTACACTCTAACCACTAGGCTACCTGCCACCTCTACTCTCTAACCACTATGCTACCTGCCGCCTCTACACTCTAACCACTAGGCTACCTGCCGCCTCCACACTCTAACCACTAGGCTACCTGCCGCCTCTACACACTAACCACTAGGCTACCTGCCGCCCCTACACTCTAACCACTATGCTACCTGCCGCCGCTATGCCAAGATGGCGTAGCAGTCAGACGTCTTTATCTTTGTCTTGTCTCGTCCCATGTGTATATATCTTATTCTTCGCATTGTTTTTAATATTTTTTCTAAACTTCAACTTCAAAATACTCTCCTGCAACCCACCTCACCCAATGTGGTGTGGGTCTGTTTTTTTTTGCCCACTGCACTGAGGCTAGGAAACACTGTCATAACTGATAAATCCATGATAATCGAGAATTTCAATAAGCATTTCTCTACGGCTGGCCATGCTTTCAACCTGGCTACCCCTACCCCGGTCAACTGCCCGGCACCGTCCACAGCAAACCGCCAAAGCCCCCACCATTTCTCCTTTAACCAAATCCAGATAAATCCAAATCCACAGCTTCTATCTCAAGGCCATCAGACTGTTAAACAGCCCCCACTAACATTGAGTGGCTACTGCCAACACACTGTCAATGACACTGACTCTACTCCAGCCACTTTAATAATGGGAATTGATGGGAAATGATGTAAATATATCACTAGCCACTTTAAACAATGCTACCTTATATAATGTTACTTACCCTACATTATTCATCTCATATGCATACGTAGATACTGTACTCTATATCATCGACTGCATCCTTATGTAATACATGTATCACTAGCCACTTTAACTATGCCACTTGGTTTACATACTCATCTCATATGTATATACTGTACTCGATATCATCTACTGTATCTTGCCTATGCTGCTCTGTACCATCACTCATTCATATATCCTTATGTACATATTCTTTATCCCCTTACACTGTGTATAAGACAGTAGTTTTTTGGAATTGTTAGTTAGATTACTTGTTCGTTATTACTGCATTGTCGGAACTAGAAGCACAAGCATTTCGCTACACTCGCATTAACATCTGCTAACCATGTGTATGTGACAAATAAAATTTGATTTGATTTGATTTGATTTGATGTTCTGAAAGAGCTGCAAAATCTGGACCCCTACAAATCCAGCCGGGCTAGACAATCTGGACCCTCTCTTTCTAAAATTATCTCCTGAAATTGTTGCAACCCCTATTACTAGCCTGTTCAACCTCTCTCTCGTATCGTCTGAGATTCCCAAAGATTGGAAAGCTGCCGCGGTCATCCTCCTCTGCAAAGGGACTATAGACCCAAAGTGCTACAGACCTATATCTATCCTACCCTGTCTTTCTAAGGTCTTCGAAAGCCAAGTTAACAAACAGATTACCGACCATTTCGAATCCCACCATACCTTCTCCGCTATGCAATCTGGTTTCAGAGCTGATCATGGGTGCACCTAAGCCACACTCAAGGTCCTAAACGACATCATAACCGCCATCGATAAGAGACATTACTGTGGAGATGTATTCATCGACCTGGCCAAGGCTTTCGAGTCCGTCAATCACCACATTCTTATTGGCAGACTCGACAGCCTTGGTTTCTCAAATGATTGCCTCGCCTGGTTTACAAACTACTTCTCTGATAGAGTTCAGTGTGTCAAATCGGAGGGCCTGTTGTCCGGACCTCTGGCAGTCTCTATGGCAGTCCCTATGGGGGTGCCACAGAGTTCAATCCTCGGGCCGACTCTCTTCTCTATATTCTCTATATACATCAATGATGTTGCTCTTGCTGCTGGTGATTCTCTGGTACACCTCTACGCAGACGACACCATTCTGTATACTTCTGTCCCCTCTTTGGACGCTGTGTTAACAAACCTCCAGACGAGCTTAATGGTGTTTAATTTTAATGCCATACAACTGTCCTTCTGTGGCCTCCAACTGCTCTTAAACGCAAGTAAAACTAAATGCATGCTATTCAACCGATCACTGCCCGCACCTGCTCGCCCGTCCAGCATCACTTCTCTGGACTGTTCTGACTTAGAATACGTGGACAACTACAAATACCTAGGTGTCTGGTTAGACTGTAAACTCTCCTTCCAGACCCACATCAAACATCTCCAATCCAGAATTAAATCTAGAATTGGCTTCCTGTATCGCAACAAAGCATCCTTCACTCATGCTGCCAAACATACCCTCGTAAAACTGACCATCCTACCGATCCTCGACTTCGGTGATGTCATTTATAAAATTGCCTCCAATACCCTACTCAACAAACTGGATGCAGTCTATTACAGTGCCATCCGTTTTGTCACCAAAGCCCCATACACTACCCACCATTGCGACCCGTACGCTCTCGTTGGTTGGCCCTCGCTTCATACTCGTCGCCAAACCCACTGGCTACAGGTTATCTAGAAGTCTCTCCTAGGTAAAGCCCCACCTTATCTCAGCTCACTGGTCACCATAGCAGCACCCACTCGTAGCACGCGCTCCAGCAGGTATATCTCACTGGTCACCCCCAAAGCCAAATCCTACTTTGTCGTCTTTCCTTCCAGTTCTCTGCTGCCAATGACTGGAACAAATAGCAAAAATCTCTGATGCTGGAAACTCACATCTCCCTCACTAACTTTAAGCACCAGCTGTCAGAGCAGCTCACAGATCACTGCACCTGTACATAGCCCATCTGTAAACAGCCCATCTATCTACCTACCTCATCCCCATACTGTATTTATTTATTTATCTTGCTCCTTTGCATCCCAGTATTTCTACTTGCACATTCATCTTGTGCAAATCTACCATTCCAGTGTTTAATTGCTATATTGTAATTACTTCGCCACCATGGCCTTTTTAAGCCTTACCTCCCTTATCTTACCTCATTTGCACTCACTGTATATAGACTTTTTGTTTTATTTTGTTCTACTGTATTATTGACTATATGTTTTGTTTATTCCATGTGTAACTCTGTGTCGTTGTATCTGTTGAACTGCTTTGCTTTATCTTGGCCAGGTCGCAGTTGTAAATGAAAGGTGAAATAAAATAAATAAATAAAAAATTAAACTCTAACCACTAGGCTACCTGCCACCTCTACACTCTAACCACTAGGCTACCTGCCACCTCTACACTCTAACCACTAGGCTACCTGCCACCTCTACACTCTAACCACTAGGCTACCTGCCACCTCTACACTCTAACCACTAGGCTACCTGCCACCTCTACACTCTAACCACTAGGCTACCTGCCACCTCTACACTCTAACCACTAGGCTACCTGCCTCCTCTACACTCTAACCACTAGGCTACCTGCCACCTCTACACTCTAACCACTAGGCTACCTGCCTCCCCCAGAGCGCTGTGACACTGGATCTTTACTCTTCCCCAGGAGCACAGAGAATATATTCTCTGTCTGTGAACAACTGTAATCAGGTTTGAGAAACTCAACTACCACCTCTCTGGAACGTAGAGCCTTCTTGAAGATAAAACAGAACATCTTGTTTGGTTGAACAGAAACACACACACACACGGACACACACACACACACACACATGGACACACACACACACACACACACACACACACACACACACACACACACACACACACACACGGACACACACGGACACACACACACACACACATGGACACACACACACACACACACACACACACACACATGGACACACACACACACACACACACACACACACACACACACACACACACACACACACACATGGACACACACACACACACACACACACACACACACACATGGACACACACACACACACACACACACACACACA
>NC_056436.1:87012991-87016483 GCF_018296145.1 Oncorhynchus tshawytscha | reverse complement strand
ACTAGTCTATACAGACAGCTGATATAGTAACAACTAGTCTTATACAGACAGCATACACTAGACAGCACAGACAGTGATATAGTAATAACTAGTCTATACAGACAGCTGATATAGTAACAACTAGTCTATACAGACAGCTGATATAGTAACAACTAGTCTATACAGACACAGACAGCTGATACAGTAACAACTAGTCTATACAGACACAGACAGCTGATATAGTAATAACTAGTCTATACAGACACAGACAGCTGATATAGTAACAAACTAGTCTATACAGACACAGACAGCTGATATAGTAACAACTAGTCTATACAGACACAGACAGCTGATATAGTAACAACTAGTCTATACAGACACAGACAGCTGATATAGTAACAACTAGTCTATACAGACACAGACAGCTGATATAGTAACAACTAGTCTATACAGACAGCTGATATAGTAACAACTAGTCTATACAGACACAGACAGCTGATATAGTAACAACTAGTCTATACAGACAGCTGATATAGTAACAACTAGTCTATACAGACACAGACAGCTGATATAGTAACAGCTAGTCTATAATTCCTACCATTAATAGTTTGTGTTCAGCCTAGTTTAATTCCTACCATTAATGTTTTCCTCCCTGTTGTCCTCTCAGCCTCTCAGCCTCTCAGCCTCTCAGCCTCTCAGCCTCTCAGCATTAATGTTTTCCTCCCTGTTGTCCTCTCAGCCTCTCAGCCTCTCAGCCTCTCAGCCTCTTAGCCTCTCAGCCTCTCAGCCTCTCAGCATTAATGTTTTCCTCCCTGTTGTCCTCTCAGCCTCTCAGCGTTTGAAAAAGAGGAAAAACAGCTCCTAAAATGATTCTTGATTTTTAGTGATGTTGTTGAGAGATGATTAAAAGGATTAGTCTTTGAATTGCCCTTTTTATTTACATTTTAAACCTGATTACTAATGTAAGATTTAAATTGAATAGAGCGCCCGAGACCCATTTACTTTCTATTGCTTGCTATTTTATAACGTAAATAAATGAAGCCTTAGACTCCTGCGACCCAGAGAAATGGAGCATGAATTGCAGGTTGCTCGTTTGTGCAATTTGGTTCTTTATTCAAATCATACAAGGCTTGTCGATTGTCACGTTAATCACTGTCATTACCACCAACCCCTAAAATAGTCTACACGTCCATTTACTTAGTTTGAGTTCTCAGAGGCCATGGCTCAGACTGAGTGATAATAGTCTGGGATCCTCCCAAATGGCACCCTATTCCTTACATAGTGCACAACTTTTGACCTGAGACCCTTACGGCCACTATATAATGGAATAGTACAGCAGTTGGTAGACAGCCTCTGTGTTTGCTTTGGCAGGGTGGTGGGCAGTAGGGAAGGCGATAGGGAGGGATGGTGGTACAGTGAGAGGGCAGGAGGGGAGCCGGGTTGGATACGTGATAACGAGGGGGCAGGCAGTCTGACGTGTTGGAGCCACTCTGTGCTTAGAGGTAATCAGTGGCAGAGTGTCTTGGCAATTTATCACGCCGTGGTGGGCAATCAATTGCAGAGAGAGGACAAGGAAATGATTCAGCCACGGAGGCCCGGGTGGGAGCAGAAGAGGGGCGAGCAGCGAGAGAGAGAGGGAGAGGGAAAGAGAGAGGAGAGAGAGAGGAGAGAGAGAGAGAGGGGGAGGGGAGAGGGAGAGAAGAGAGAGAGAAAGAGAGAGCAGAGGGAGAGGAGGAGAGAGAGAGAGCGAGAGAGAGATGGAGAGGGAAAGAGGTTACTATTAGAGATATTTAGAGAAGGGAGATTTAGAGGGAGAGAGATCCACAGAGAGAGGGAGATTATTATAGATATTAGATTATTAGGAGGATTTATAGAGATTTACATACATACAGATATTATTATTATTAGGGATTATACATATTTATTATTTTTTAGGAGATTACAGAGAGAGAGATTAGAGGGATATTTTTACATATTTTTAGATATTATTTACATAACAGAGGGAGAGGAGATTTTTTGAGATTTACACAGAGATACATACACATTTTTTAACACAGATATTTTGGGAGAGAGAGAGAGAGAGAAGGAGAGGGAGAGGGAGAGAGAGACGAGAGAGAGGGAGAGAGGGAGAGAGAGAGAGAGAGAGAGAGGAGAAAGAGAGCGAGAGAGAGAGAGAGAGGAGAGGGAGAGAGAGAGAGAGGAGAGGGAGAGAGAGAGGGAGAGAGATGGAGAGAGGGAGAGAGAGGGGAGAAGAGAGAGAGAAAGAGAGAAAAGAGGAGAGGAGAGAGAGAGAGATGAGATGAGAGAGAGAGAGGAAAGAGAGAGAGAGGGGAGAGAGAGAGAGAGAGAGAGGGAAAAGAGAGAGAGAGAGAGACAGAGAGAGAGGGGAGGTAGAAGAGAGAGAGACGGCAAGAGAGAGAGGGAGAGAGAGAGAGCGAGAGGGAGAGAGACGAGGGAGAGAGAGAGAGAGAGAGAGAGGTAGAGAGAGAGAGAGGTTGCATGGGGGGAGAGAGAGAGAGAGAGAGAGAGAGAGCGAGAGGGAGAGAGAGAGAGGAGGGAGAGAGAGGTAGATGCTACATATATTGCATGGGGGAAAGATATTAGAGATATATATATATATATATATATTCAGATCGATATATATATGTATATATATATATATATGGGGATATATATATATATATATATATGAGAGATATATTATAGATATATAGAGAGCGAGAGAGAGATATATAGATTTAGATAGAGAGAGGTTGCATGGGGGAGAGAGAGAGAGAGAGCAGAGAAGCAGGCCAATCTCAGAGGGAGTACTAGTCCAAAGGCTTCTGAGTCAACAAATCAGTTAATTTAAGAAGAAAGGAGAAGGAAGACACGTCCCAGTGGCACCCTATTACATAGTGTACACTACTTTTGACCAGGGCTTATAGGGCTCTGGTCAAACATAGTAACTATATAAAGAGTCGGGCGCCATTTGGAGCAGGAGAGTAAATATAGAATGTTGATTAGAATTCTGAAGACTTCTATGATCCAATTCTACCCATTCTGCATTGAAGTCCGACGACGAGAGACGAACACACACACAATGTGTTGCCAAGACAACAATCTCTCCCTCAACGTCAGCGAGACAAATGTTGCTGAAATGTTGCTGATCGTGGACTACAGGAAACGGAGGGCCGAGCACGCCCCCCCCCCAATACACAATACACATCGATGGGGCTGTAGAGGAGAGGGTCGAGAGTTACATGGTACCCAGTGCAAACAACGCAACAATGACTCATCCTCATTCATATATCCTTATGTACATATTCTTTATCCCCTTACACTGTGTATGACAGTAGTCTTTTTTTGGAATTGTTAGTTAGATTACTTGCTGGTTATTACTGCATTGTCGAAACTAGAAGCACAAGCATTTAGCTACACTCGCATTAACATCTGCTAACCATGTGTATGTGACAAATAAAATTTGATTTGATTTGATTTGATTTGATTGTACAGTGGACAGGTGACAGGAAG
>NC_056436.1:86996648-87011648 GCF_018296145.1 Oncorhynchus tshawytscha | reverse complement strand
CATGAGTCATGATGGCAGTCAAATTCCATGTGATCGTTTAGCTCTTAAAATGAAGCACATTAAGTCGCTTTACAATGGGTGTAGAGCCTAACTGGCATTACATAAGCAGCGAGGGAGTTTCAAGTTTGGGGAAGTTAATTTTCACCATTAAAATGCACCTTTATAATGAAATGATTACATGTATAATCGCATTTGCTGTCACTTTTGAGAATGGTGTTTTTTCCAAGTTAATTGATTGTAGCCTACTGCAGTGTGCACATTGTTGCGCTTGTATTTGTGAAGAAATAGACGAATAGTTTATCAACATTTTAAGCTAAACGTTCTGATCTATTCCGTCAGCCACATTGCGTAAAACAGTTTTTTGATTCTAGTAGTTGTATTAATTTTACAGATCTATCGCATCCCACAACTCTCCCAGACTATGTTTGGAATATTTATTTATCGCACAGAACAGAATAGGTCGACTTTTGTACAATGGGGATAGTAGATTGACATAGGCTAGTGCTTTTGCTGTTCGTTAGGACTACTCATCTTCTTGGCTGACAAAAAAGTAAATGTGAACAGTTCTTCCGATATCTTCAATATGTGTAGTTGCATCCTCGACGTGTCTGTCTTCACGTGTAGCCTGTGAGAAGGACCTGCTCATGTGAAGGGCAGTGGCTAATAAGAATTAAGATATCAGAGAGAGATATGTGATGAGAGGTGCTTCACTAAGCCGGGAAGAAGATAATTAATATTATATTCAGTCCAAGGTCACAATGCCCACTGGTTGCAAAGGCCTGGATTTTTTTAGGGGGCATTTTTGGCCACACAAAAAAGATGCTGCCCGGAAATGCAAGGCATTATCAAGTACTTGTCAAATTGTGAATGAGAGACTGATGAAGTGTGTCCAGCCTGTGCAAAAAAAACTAAACAAAGCAGAGCTCATGCCTTTCATGAGACTTTTTTTCAAATCATCATTAGTCTCATCATGCAGCCTTAGAATGTATTCAAAATCGAAACATATAGCCCAACATTTGTATAACAACTAAAGTCACATAAATAACTCTAAATTAAACTTACAATAGTTCCTACATTTGAAGTCTGAAGTTTACATACACTTAGGTTGGAGTCATTAAAACTCGTTTTCAACCACTCCATATATTTCTTGTTAACAAACTATCGTTTTGGCAAGTCGGTTAGGACATCTACTTTGTGCATTGACAAATAATTTTGCCAACAATTGTTTGCAGACAGATTATTTCACTTATAATTCACTGTATCACAATTCCAGTGGGTCAGAAGTTGACATACAATAAGATGACTGTGCCTTTAAACAGCTTGGAAAATTCCAGAAAATTATGTCATGGCTTTAGAAGCTTCTGATAGCCTAATTGACACCATTTGAGTCAATTGGAGGTGTACCTGTGGATGTATTTCAAGGCCTACCTTCAAACTCAGTCTTTGTTTGACATCATGGGAAAATCAAAAGAAATCAGACTTCAGAAAAAAATTGCAGAATCTCCACAAGTCTGGTTCATTCTTGGGAGCAATTTCCAAATGTCTTTTCTTAATATCATGTTTCTTTAGACCTGTCTAAAATAAATAATGGATTTATTGTGAAGTTGTCGTCTACATTGCATGGATTTATTAGACTTTTTACAAAGGTCTGCATCAGTGGCTTGTAGTCAAGGGCTACACACAGTCAGCCATGGGCTGAAAGGCAGATTGACTGAAAAGGGATAAAACACCTGTGTTTCTACACCGTGCTTCTACACCTGCATTGCTTGCTGTTTGGGGTTTTAGGCTGGGTTTCTGTACAGCACTTTGAGATATCAGCTGATGTACGAAGGGCTATATAAATAAATTTGATTTGATTTGATTTGATTTGTTTACTGCAGATCAGAGCAGGGACTGTTATAGAACCCCAGTGTTTACTGCAGACCAGAGCAGGGACTGTTACAGAACCCCAGTGTTTACTGCAGATCAAAGCAGGGACTGTTACAGAACCCCAGTGTTTACTGCAGATCAAAGCAGGGACTGTTACAGAACCCCAGTGTTTCACGCAGATCAAAGCAGGGACTGTTACAGAACCCCAGTGTTTCACGCAGATCAAAGCAGGGACTGTTACAGAACCCCAGTGTTTCACGCAGATCAAAGCAGGGACTGTTATAGAACCCCAGTGTTTAACGCAGATCAAAGCAGGGACTGTTATAGAACCCCAGTGTTTAACGCAGATCAAAGCAGGGACTGTTATAGAACCCCAGTGTTTAATGCAGATCAAAGCAGGGACTGTTATAGAACCCCTTGTTTAACGCAGATCAAAGCAGGGACTGTTATAGAACCCCAGTGTTTAACGCAGATCAAAGCAGGGACTGTTATAGAACCCCTTGTTTAACGCAGATCAAAGCAGGGACTGTTATAGAACCCCCTTGTTTCACGCAGATCAAAGCAGGGACTGTTATAGAACCCCCTTGTTTAACGCAGATCAAAGCAGGGACTGTTATAGAACCCCTTGTTTAACGCAGATCAAAGCAGGGACTGTTATAGAACCCCAGTGTTTAACGCAGATCAAAGCAGGGACTGTTATAGAACCCCCTTGTTTAATGCAGATCAAAGCAGGGACTGTTATAGAACCCCCTTGTTTAATGCAGATCAAAGCAGGGACTGTTATAGAACCCCTTGTTTAACGCAGATCAAAGCAGGGACTGTTATAGAACCCCCTTGTTTAACGCAGATCAAAGCAGGGACTGTTATAGAACCCCCTTGTTTAACGCAGATCAAAGCAGGGACTGTTATAGAACCCCAGTGTTTAACGCAGATCAAAGTAGGGACTGTTACAGAACCCCAGTGTTTAACGCAGATCAAAGC
Source organism: Oncorhynchus tshawytscha (assembly GCF_018296145.1). Lineage (NCBI taxonomy): Eukaryota > Metazoa > Chordata > Actinopteri > Salmoniformes > Salmonidae > Oncorhynchus > Oncorhynchus tshawytscha. The sequence continues at coordinate 87,008,798 of NC_056436.1, read as the reverse complement.
AGGGACTGTTATTATTTCCATTCGAGTCTCAATACCGAATAACACCTTATTCCCTACTTAGTGCTCTACACTGTAAATCAAGGATAGCTTAAATCCCAGTGTTAAAACATTTAGGGTTAAATTGACTCTACTGGGAGTTATCTTAACACTCAACAGAGTGATATGTTCCATGGCGATAGTGCTGATAACTGGAGTTGATTCAGACAGAGTACTTTTAACTCCGTTAAGAGTTACAAATGACAGGGAGTTACATCCATGGAGTTATCCACCGATGTTGGATGGATCACATTGTCATATTTCCCAGGATGCTCTGTTGTAGGTTCATAATTAAAATAGTTTGTTTCAATATCTTTTATTTTCCCATTTTACATTGATTGTTTTTATCTTTACGCTACGCAAATATAGGAAACATAAAAACAAATATTTAAAAAAATGCAATCTGTAGGTGGTTGGATTTATAGCAACCATTAGTGAGATAGTTATACCAGTTGACATGGTGTTGGTGGTCTTGAGCTACTGTGTTTTCTTCCCTTCGCTGACAGGCATGAAATCGTGTTACATTTGACTCCAAAGGAGTTTTTTACTGTGTACCTTTGACCACAGGCCATGGGATTGGAGTGTCATCTGAGACACCATGGGAACGGAGTGTCATCTGAGACACCATGGGAACGGGGTGTCATCTGAGACACCATGGGAATGGGGTGTCATCTGAGACACCATGGGAATGGAGTGTCATCTGAGACACCATGGGAATGGGGTGTCATCTGAGACACCATGGGAACGGAGTGTCATCTGAGACACCATGGGAACGGAGTGTCATCTGAGACACCATGGGAACGGGAGTGTCATCTGAGACACCATGGGAACGGAGTGTCATCTGAGACACCATGGGAACGGAGTGTCATCTGAGACACCATGGGAACGGAGTGTCATCTGAGACACCATGGGAACGGAGTGTCATCTGAGACACCATGGGATTGGAGTGTCATCTGAGACACCATGGGAATGGAGTGTCATCTGAGACACCATGGGAACGGAGTGTCATCTGAGACACCATGGGATTGGAGTGTCATCTGAGACACCATGGGAATGGAGTGTCATCTGAGACACCATGGGAACGGTGTCATCTGAGACACCATGGGAACGGGTGTCATCTGAGACACCATGGGAACGGAGTGTCATCTGAGACACCATGGGAACAGGGTGCCATCTGAGACACCATGGGATTGGAGTGTCATCTGAGACACCATGGGATCGGAGTGTCATCTGAGACACCATGGGAACGGAGTGTCATCTGAGACACCATGGGAACGGGGTGTCATCTGAGACACCATGGGAACGGGTGTCATCTGAGATACCATGGGAACGGGGTGTCATCTGAGACACCATGGGAACGGAGTGTCATCTGAGATACCATGGGAACAGGGTGTCATCTGAGATACCATGGGAACAGGGTGTCATCTGAGACACCATGGGAACGGGGTGTCATCTGAGACACCATGGGAACGGGGTGTCATCTGAGACACCATGGGAACAGGGTGCCATCTGAGATACCATGGGAACAGGGTGTCATCTGAGATACCATGGGAACAGGGTGTCATCTGAGATACAATGGGAGATAGTATCCTGTTATGAAATCAGAAAGGGGAACAATAATAGAATGTATCTGTCCGATGCTGACATTGGTGGTTAACACAGGGTTGAATGAGGATGGATACCGTAGCAACAGTGTAGCTATACAGGGCCAGTGAGTTAATATCAACAACATCAATCATAATCTGATTAATCAGTTGTGAGATGATTTCCAGACAATCACAATATGAAGATACAATAGAACTGGAAAATGAACAAGGGTTTGTCTGCCCTAAAGCTTGTTAGGGCTAGGGGTTCCTGCGGTCTAAAGCTTGTTAGGGCTAGGGGTTCCTGCTGTCTAAAGCTTGTTAGGGCTAGGGGTTCCTGCTTTCTAAAGCTTGTTAGGCTAGGGGTTCCTGCTTTCTAAAGCTTGTTAGGGCTAGGGCTCCTGCTTTCTAAAGCTTGTTAGGGCTAGGGCTTCCTGCTTTCTAAAGCTTGTTAGGGCCTAGGGTTCCTGCTTTCTAAAGCTTGTTAGGGCCTAGGGGTTCCTGCTTTCTAAAGCTTGTTAGGGCTAGGGTTCCTGCTTTCTAAAGCTTGTTAGGGCTAGGGGTTCCTGCTTTCTAAAGCTTGTTAGGGCTAGGGGTTCCTGCTTTCTAAAGCTTGTTAGGGCCTAGGGGTTCCTGCTTTCTAAAGCTTGTTAGGGCCTAGGGGTTCTGCTAATATTTAACTTTCATATATTCACAAGTGCAATACACCAAATTAAAGCTTAACTTCTTGTTAATTACCCATCGTGTCCGATTTCAAAAAGGCTTTACAGGAAAAGCGCACCGTATGATTATGTCAGAGCAAAAAGTCACAGGAAAACATACAGCCATTTTCCAGCCAAAGAGAGGAGTCACAAAAAGCAGAAATAGAGATAAAATGTATCGCTAACCTTGGATGATCTTCATCAGATGACACTCATAGGACTTCATGTTACACAATACATGTATGTTTTGTTTGATAAAGGTCACATTTATATCCAAAATCTCAGTTTACATTGGCGCATTATGTTCAGTAATGTTGTGCCTCGAAAACATCCGACGAATTTGCAGAGAGCCACATCAATTTACAGAAATACTTATCATGAACTTTCATAAAAGATACAAGTATTATGCACAGAATTATAGATATACTTCTCCTTAATGCAACCGCTGTGTCAGATTTCAAAAATGCTTTACGGAAAAAGCAAACCATGCAATAATCTGAGTATGGCGCTCAGACAAAAAAACAAGTCATACAGATACCCGCCATGTTGTGGAGTCAGTAAAAGTCCGAAATAACATTATAAATATTCGCTTACCTTTGATGATCTTCATCAGAATGCACTCCCAGGAATCCCAGTTCCACAATAAATGTTTGTTTTTCGATAAAGTCCATCATTTATGTCCAAATACCTCCTTTTGTTAGCGCGTTTAGTAAACAAATCCAAGCTCATGAGGCGCAGGCAAGTCCAGGAGAAACTTCAGAAAGTTATATTACAGTTAGTAGAAACATGTCAAACGATGTATAGAATCAATCTTTAGGATGTTTTTAACATAAATGTTCAATAATGTTCCAACTGGAGAATTCCTTTGTCTTTAGAATTGCAATGGAACACAGGTCGCTCTCACTGCCACGCGCGTGATCAGCTCATGGCACTCTGCCAGACATCTGGTTGAAACAGCTCTCATTAGCCCCCACTTCACAGTAGAATCCTCAAACAAGGTTCTAAAGACTGTGGACATCTAGTGGAAGCCTCAGGAAGTGCAATATGACCCCATATACACTGTGTATTCAATAGGCAATGAGTTGTAAAACTACAAACCTCAGTTTTCCCACTTCCTGGTTGGAATTCTGTTATACTCACAGACATCATTCAAACAGTTTTAGAAACGTCAGAGTGTTGTCTATCCAAATCCAAATCTATGAATAATATGCATATATTAGCTTCTGGGCCTGAGTAGCAGGCACTTTACTCTGGGCACGCTTTTCATCCGAACGTGAAAATGCTGCTCCCTATCCCAAACAGGTTCTAAGTACACCGATGTAACTCAGGCAACTGAATCTCCTATAGCCTCCTATAGCAAAGCTGTTGATGAGTCGGGTGGCATTGATCTGTCCCAATCCAACTGACAGATGTTAAGGACAACTCTGTGGCCCATAGGAGACTGGAGGCTCGCAAGACATAGGGGATCGGGGTGGAAGTCTGGCCACCCTTCATCTAGCCAAGAAGATCCAATCCAGCTATCAAACCCCTTTCCCCGCTTGAGACGGACCTACCAGCCCCGGGAGTCAGCATGTATCCTGTGTGTATATAATCAGCCGGTGGCCACCCAGTGGCACCCTCCCCCACGGCCACCGCAGTTCAGCAAGTCGCTTCCCCTTTAGATTCCATCACTACCACCACCATCATTGTGGGCAGCTCGATGGTGAGAGATTTTGGCCTGCCTACGATCTGTGGACCGACCAAAGTCCACTGTCACCCACTGTCATCCACTGACAGACAGGGTCTGGTAGTGCTCCAGTCCCAGCAACATCAAACTGTTTTAGAGACTGACAAACTGGGTCTGGTAGGGCTCCAGTCCCAGCAACATCAAACTGTTTTAGAGACTGACAGACAGGGTCTGGTAGTGCTCCAGTCCCAGCAACATCAAACTGTTTTAGAGACTGACAGACAGGGTCTGGTAGTGCCCCACCCAGCAACATCAAACTGTTTTAGAGGCTGACAGAGAGGGTCTGGTAGTGCTCCAGTCCAAGCAACATCAAACTGTTTTAGAGACTGTCAGACAGGGTCTCGTAGGGCTCAAGTCTCAACATCAAACTGTTTTAGAGACTGACAGACAGGGTCTGGTAGGGCTCCAGTCCCAGCAAAATCAAACTGTTTTAGAGACTGACAGACAGGGTCTGGTAGGGCTCCAGTCCCAGCAACATCAAACTGTTTTAGAGACTGACAGACAGGGTCTGGTAGTGCTCCAGTCCCAACATCAAACTGTTTTAGAAGATGACAGACAGGTTCTGGTAGTGTCCCAGTTCTCCCTGTCAGAATAACCAACAGAGGACTTGGGATTACTGAGCACAAAGTTGATTGGATGTTTCTCACCGAAACATGGCTGTCTTCAGACTGTAGTGCCCCCCACGGGACTACAGCTTTTCATAAGTAATTGACAGTTGTTTGGTAAAAACATATTTATTCACATGTAGCTAGAGTCCATTCTCGGAAAAGGTGGGCGGGGGACAGCCTCTATTTTTACTAAAGCTCTTCAGCTGTAAGGGCATTGTGTCTGGCAACGTTAGGTCTTTTGAGTATCTATCTATATATATATCTATACTGTTTAAATGTCAGCCACCAGAGCTGGCTATAACACTGCCTCACTTTATTTACTGATTTATCTGAACTATTGTCTATTGTCCTTGAGAACTAGTATATATAACAAGCCAGACGGGCTAATTTTCTAACTTCATCACAATTAATCTGAATAATTTGAGAGTGCTCTTCTCGACCGTTTGATGGCCCCCTCAAAACTATGTGAACTTTGCTTTAGAGACTGACAGACAGGGTCTGGTAGGGCTCCAGTACCAGCAAAACTATGTGAACTTTGCTTTAGAGACTGGCAGACAGGGTCTGGTAGGGCTCCAGTACCAGCAAAACTATGTGAACTTTGTTTTAGAGACTGGCAGACAGGGTCTGGTAGGGCTCCAGTACCAGCAAAACTATGTGAACTTTGTTTTAGAGACTGGCAGACAGGGTCTGGTAGGGCTCCAGTACCAGCAAAACTATGTGAACTTTGTTTTAGAGACTGGCAGACAGGGTCTGGTAGGGCTCCAGTACCAGCAAAACTATGTGAACTTTGTTTTAGAGACTGGCAGACAGGGTCTGGTAGGGCTCCAGTACCAGCAAAACTATGTGAACTTTGTTTTAGAGACTGGCAGACAGGGTCTGGTAGGGCTCCAGTACCAGCAAAACTATGTGAACTTTGTTTTAGAGACTGGCAGACAGGGTCTGGTAGGGCTCCAGTACCAGCAAAACTATGTGAACTTTGTTTTAGAGACTGGCAGACAGGGTCTGGTAGGGCTCCAGTACCAGCAAAACTATGTGAACTTTGTTTTAGAAACTGGCAGACAGGGTCTGGTAGGGCTCCAGTACCAGCAAAACTATGTGAACTTTGCTTTAGAGACTGGCAGACAGGGTCTGGTAGGGCTCCAGTACCAGCAAAGCTATGTGAACTTTGTTTTAGAGACTGGCAGACAGGGTCTGGTAGGGCTCCAGTACCAGCAAAACTATGTGAACTTTGCTTTAGAGACTGGCAGACAGGGTCTGGTAGGGCTCCAGTACCAGCAAAACTATGTGAACTTTGCTTTAGAGACTGGCAGACAGGGTCTGGTAGGGCTCCAGTCCCAGCAAAACTATGTGAACTTTGTTTTAGAGACTGGCAGACAGGGTCTGGTAGGGCTCCAGTACCAGCAAAACTATGTGAACTTTGCTTTAGAGACTGGCAGACAGGGTCTGGTAGGGCTCCAGTGTGAACTTTGCTCCACATCTAAATGTGACGGGTTTTTCGGCATATTTCAGAGAAAAGATAAGAACCAAAATAGGATGAGGTATCAGTCAACCAAGACCTGATGAGAAGTTTGATGATATGTACCCTAGCCTACCATGCAAAGGCACTAAGGAGTTCTTTTCCCTGGTTGCCACAGACATTCTCAGGAAAGTGACATCACAATTCAAGCCTTCTTCCTGCCTTCTCGATCCAATCCGTCACCTTCCAGTCAACAACCTTGTTCAAAAACTGTTTTTAATTGCATATCTGAAGAGGTGCAAGCTATTGTTAATCAATCCCTGTTCACAGGCACTTTCCCCACGGCACTAAAACTTCTATGGTGAAACTTCATCTGAAGAAAAGCATTCTAGATTATTCAGATTTGAGAAATGTTCGGCCAATCTCCAACCTTCCATTCTTAAGCAAAATTCTGTGTGTATTTGTGTTGACTATGCATATATGATAAACAGAGAGTAGCAGCAGCGTAAAGGAGGGGTTGGGGGAGGCACACAATACAATAGTCCGGGTAGCCATTTGATTATCTGTTTCAGGAGTCTTATGGTTTAGGGGTAAAAAGCCTTTTTGTCCTAGACTTGGCACTCCGGTACCGCTTGCCATGCGGTAGGAGAGAGAGAACAGTCTATGACTGGGGTGGCTGGGGTCTTTGACCATTTTTAGGGCCTTCCTCTGACACCGCCTGGTATAGAGGTCATGGCTGGTAGGCAGCTTAGCCTCAGCAATGTGCTGGGCCGTACGCATTACCCTCTGTAGTGCCTTGCGGTCGGAGGCCGAGCAATTGCTGTACCAGGCAGTGATGCATCCAGTCAGGATGCTCTCGATGGTGCAGCAGTAGAACTTTTGAGGATCTGAGGACCCATACCAAATCTTTTCAGTGTCCTGAGGGGAATAGGTTTTGTCATGCCCTCTTAATGACTGTCTTAGTATGTTTGGACCATGATAGTTTGATTGTGATGTGGACACCAAGGAACTTAAAGCTCTCAACCTGCTCCACTACAACCCCTTGATGAGAATGGGGACGTGCTCGGTGCTCCTTTTCCTGTAGTCCACAATCATCTCCTTAGTCTGGTTACGTTGAGGGATAGGTTGTTATTCTGGCACCAACTGGCCAGGTCTTGTGTTATTGTGTTATTGACTGTACGCTTGTTTATTCCATGTGTAACTCTGTGTTGTTGTTTCTGTTGCACTGCTTTGCTTTATCTTGGCCAGGTCCCAGTTGTAAATGAGAACTTGTTCTCAACTAGCCTACCTGGTTAAATAAAGGTGAAATAAAAAATAAAGGTCTCTGTCTCCCTATAGGCTGTCTCATTGGTGATCAGGCCTCCCACTGTTGGTATCCCTGTAGGCTGTCTCGTTGGTGATCAGGCCTACCACAGTTGTGTCATCTGCAAACTTAATGATGGTGTTGGAGTCGTGCCTGTCCATGCAGTCGTGGGTGAACAGGGAGTACAGGAGGGGACTGAGCATGCACCCCTGAGGGGCTCCAGTGTTGAGGATCAGCGTGGCAGATGTGTTGCTATCTACCCTTACCACCTGGGGGCGGCCTGTCAGGAAGTTCAGGATCCAGTTGCAGAGGGAGGTGTTTAGTCTCAGGATCATTAGCTTAGTGATGAGCTTTGAGGGCACTATGGTGTTGAACACTGAGCTGTAGTTAATGAATAGCATTCTCACGTATGTGTTCCTTTTTCCAGGTGGGAAAGGGCAGTGTGGAGTGCAATAGAGATTGCATCATCTGTGGATCTGTTTGGTCGCAATGCAAATTGGAGTGGGTCTAGGGTTTCTGTGATAATAGTGTTGATGTGAGCCATTACCAGCCTTTCAAAGCACTTCATGGCTATGGACGTGAGTGCTACGGGTCTGTAGCTATTTAGGCAGGTTGCCTTCGTGTTCTTGAGCGCAGGGACTATGGTGGTCTGCTTGAAACATTTTGGTATGACAGACTCAGTCAGGGAGAGTTTGAAAATGTCAGTGAAGACACCTGCCAGTTGGTCAGCGCATGCCTGGAGCACACATCCTGGTAATCCGTCTGGCCCAGCAGCCTTGTGAATATTGACCTGTTTATAGGTCACTCACATTGGCTACGGAGAGCGTGATCACACAGTCATCAGGAACAGCTGATGCTCTCATGCATGCCTCAATGTTGCTTGCCTCGAAGCGAGCATAGAAGCTCGTCTGGTAAGCTCGTGTCACTGTACAGTTCGCGGCTGTGCATTCCCTTTGTAGTCTGTAATAGTTTGCAGGCCCTGCCACGTAAGACGAGCATCGGAGTTGGTGTAGTAGGATTCAATCTGTTCCAGTTCTACATTATATTAGGAACTATTTAACCGGTCCCTTGGTGAACATAACTCAGAGAAAATACATGTCACACAAGGCTTCAGTTTACCCCTTTGCAGCGTTATCAGAAAGCACAGCATTAATTTTCACTGCTCCGCAGTTGATGCACAACTTTGCTTTTTTGTGTCACCTGAGGATTTTAGCTCCACTGATAAATTAGACTGTTAGTGATTTAAATACCTAGATGGCTCACAATTTTCTCCAGGTAAATCAAGACCGAGGTATTTATTGTTGTAGCAAAAGCAGAGAGAGAGAACCTGGCCGCACACATTAATTAGGTAATAAAGATAAAACCCCAGGTAAAAAACCTTAGGTGTTATTTTAGAATCAATTTCAAATCACACATTAGGAATGTGACCAAATTGCTTTTAAAATCATCTGAGGAACATTGCCAAGGTGCGACCATTTCGTTCTCAGGTCGAATACAGATAGAGTCCATGCTTCTTTACAAGCAGGCTTTACTACTGTAATGTTCTCCTGTCTGGTCCACCCAAGAAAGCCATTGGCCAACTGTAAAACAAACAGAATGCTGAAGCACGGGTACTGACCAAGACCAGAAGGAGAGCACACATTACACCAGGTAATCTCTGCACTGGCTGCCTGTGAGGTTTATAACTAATGTTAAGATTATTATATTGGGCCCCTCCCCTGAGTGGTGCAGCGGTCTAAGACAGTGCTTGAGGCGTCACTACAGATCTGGGTTCAATGCCAAGCTGTGTTGCAGCCGGCCGCCACCGGGAGACCCATGAGGCACAATAAGCCCAGCGTTGTCTCGGTTAGGGAATGTTATGCCGTCCGGGATGTCCTTGTCCCATTGCGCTCTAGCGACTCCTGTGGTGGGCCGGGTTTCCTCCGAACACACGCGCACGCACACATAATCTCATACGCACACACACACATGCACACACATGCACACAGTCTTGTACAACACACATGCGTACGCACACACACACACGCACATGCACACACACACACACACACACACACTGACCCAATTTTTTCCCAGCAGATGTGTCCATAGACAATAGCTGGGTAAAGCACAGTTTATTATAGTATAGCTTAGTAATAAGCTTAGTAATAAGCAGAAAACCATCCTATTGGCCAGTCAGCACATCTCCACACACTCAGAAAACCATCCTATTGGCCAGTCAGCACATCTCCACACACTCAGAAAACCATCCTATTGGCAAGTCAGCACGTCTCCACACACTCAGAAAACCATCCTATTGGCCAGCCAGCACGTCTCCACACACTCAGAAAACCATCCTATTGGCCAGTCAGCACGTCTCCACACACTCAGAAAACCTTCCTATTGGCCAGTCAGCACGTCTCCACACACTCAGAAAACCATCCTATTGGCCAGTCAGCACGTCTCCACACACTCAGAAAACCATCCTATTGGCCAGTCAGCACGTCTCCACACACTCAGAAAACCATCCTACTGGCCAGTCAGCACGTCTCCACACACTCAGAAAACCATCCTACTGGCCAGTCAGCACGTCTCCACACACTCAGAAAACCATCCTATTGGCCAGTCAGCACGTCTCCACACACTCAGAAAACCATCCTACTGGTAGGAAACCACGTCTGAAACAACAGGCAAGCATTTTCTCACTCTGTAGTTTAATTAAACGAGATGATGGTAGGCTTATCCTGGACAGACTATTGAGTACAGAGTACACAGTACCGCTACACAGCCCTGGATATCCCCTCACAGCAGACCACATAACACTCCACTAATCTCACTCATTATCTACTGAATGCCAGGAGGTCAGGTGAGGTCATCGTTGCTCCGTTTTGTATTATATTGAGAGATAGAGAGAGAGAGACTGTGAGGGTGAGAGGAATGAGGGAAAAGGATGCAGAATAATCTAACAGCAGCAGGCGACTCAAATCCATCCACTATCATTTTCAAAAACCCGCCAGACAAAGCAGAGATATATTCTTGCATGTCTCTCTCTCTGTCTCTCTCTCTCTCTCTCTCTCTCTGTCTCTGTCTCTGTCTCTGTCTCTCCCTCTCTCTGTCTCTCTCTCTCTCTGTCTCTGTCTCTCCCTCTGTCTCTCTCTCTCTCTCTCTCTCTGTCTCTCCCTCTGTATCTTCACAAGCATTTCGCTACACTCGCATTAACATCTGCTAACCATGTGTATGTGACAAATAAAATAAAATTTGATTTGATTTGATATCTCTCTCTCTCTCTCTGTCTCTCTCTCTCTGTCTCTCTCTGTCTCTCTCTGTCTCTCTCTCTCTCTCTGTCTCTGTCTCTCCCTCTGTCTCTCTCTCTCTCTGTCTCTCTCTGTCTCTCTCTCTGTCTCTCTCTCTCTCTCTCTGTCTCTCCCTCTGTCTCTCTCTCTCTCTCTGTCTCTGCCTCTCTCTCTCTCTCTCTCTCTCTGTCTCTGTCTCTGTCTCTCCCTCTGTCTCTCTCTCTCTCTCTCTCTCTCTCTCTCTCTCTCTCTCTGTCTCTGTCTCTGTCTCTCCCTCTGTCTCTCTCTCTCTCTCTCTCTCTCTGTCTCTCTCTCATCTCATTCTCTCTGTCTGTCTCTGTCTCTTTCTCTGTATCTCTCTTCCCCTCTCTCTCTATAGTGGGCCTCTTTAGTGGAATAATCAACAGTCTGGCATGGATAAAACTCTAAAATGGCTACCAGGAGGCTAAGGTTACAAAGAGGATGTATTTATGTATTATTATTTTATTTGCAGCCGCTGAAAAATAGTTTGGATAACATCGACAGTATTATTTGGTCTATAGTTCATTTGTGAAAAAGTACTTGTGCATTAGATATAATAATACAGAAACACCCTTTGAGTTATCTGTTATCTGATATCTGTTATCTGTTATCTGTTATCTGTTATCTGTTATCTGTTATCTGTTATCTGATATCTGTTATCTGTTATCTGATATATGTTATCAGATAACAGATAACAGATATCAGATAACAGATAACAGATAACAGATAACAGATAACAGATAACAGATAACAGATATCAGATAACAGATAACAGATATCAGATAACAGATAACAGATATCAGATAACAGATATCTGTTATTTGTTATCTGATATCTGTTATCTGTTATCTGATATCTGTTATCTGTTATCTGTTATCTGTTATCTGTTATCTGATATGTGTTAACTGATATCTGTTATCTGTTATCTGATATCTGTTATCTGTTATCTGTTATCTGTTATCTGTTATCTGTTATTTGTTATCTGATATCTGTTATCTGTTATCTGTTATCTGTTATCTGATATCTGTTATCTGTTATCTGATATCTGTTATCTGTTATATGTTATCTGTTATTTGTTATCTGTTACCTGATATCTGATACAATTGAAGTCAGAAGTGTACATACATTTAAACTCAGTTTGTCCACAATTCCTGACATTTAATCCGAGTGAAAATTCCCTGTCTTAGGTCAGTTAGGGTCACCACTTTATTTTAAGAATGTGAAATGTCAGAATAATAGTAGAGAGAATGATTTATTTCAGCTTTTATTTCTTTCATCACATTCCCAGTGGGTCAGAAGTTTACATACACTCAATTAGTATTTGGTTGTATTGCCTTTAAATTGTTTAACTTCGGTCAAACGTTAAGAGTAGTCTTCCACAAGCTTCCCACAGTAAGTTGGGTGAATTTTGGCACATTCCTCCTGACAGAGCTGGTGTAACTGA
>NC_056436.1:86959148-86979148 GCF_018296145.1 Oncorhynchus tshawytscha | reverse complement strand
TGACAACAGTGTTTATGTTAGTCAGATCATACAGTAGTTAGTTATATAAGTGACAACAGTGTTTCTGTTGACCAGATCATACAGTAGTTAGTTATATAAGTGACAACAGTGTTTCTGTTGACCAGATCATTCAGTAGTTAGTTAAATAAGTGACAACAGTGTTTATGTTAGTCAGATCATACAGTAGTTAGTTATATAAGTGACAACAGTGTTTCTGTTGACCAGATCATACAGTAGTTAGTTATATAAGTGACAACAGTGTTTCTGTTGACCAGATCATACAGTAGTTAGTTATATAAGTGACAACAGTGTTTATGTTAGTCAGATCATACAGTAGTTAGTTATATAAGTGACAACAGTGTTTCTGTTGACCAGATCATACAGTAGTTAGTTATATAAGTGACAACAGTGTTTCTGTTGACCAGATCATACAGTAGTTAGTTATAGAAGTGACATCAGTGTTTCTGTTGACCAGATCATATAGTAGTTAGTTATATATAGTGGGGCAAAAAAGTATTTAGTCAGCCACCAATTGTGCAAGTTCTCCCACTTAAAAAGATGAGAGAGGCCTGTAATTTTCATCATAGATACACTTCAACTATGACAGACAAAATGAGAAAAAAAATCCAGAAAATCACATTGTAGGATTTTTAATGAGTTTATTTGCAAATTATGGTGGAAAATAAGTATTTGGTCAATAACAAAAGTTTATCTCAATACTTTGTTATATACCCTTTGTTGGCAATGACAGAGGTCAAATGTTTTCTGTAAGTCTTCACAAGGTTTTCACACACTGTTGCTGGTATTTTGGCCCATTCCTCCATGCAGATCTCCTCTAGAGCAGTGATGTTGCAGGGCTGTTGCTGGGCAACACGGACTTTCAACTCCCTCCAAAGATTTTCTATGGGGTTGAGATCTGGAGACTGGCTAGGCCACTCCAGGACAACTATCTCTGCAGCACTCCACCAATCAGGCATTTATGGTAGAGTGGCCAGATGGAAGTTACTCCTCAGTAAAAGGCACATGACAGCCCACTTGGAGTTTGCCAAAAGGCACGTAAAGACTCTCAGACCATGAGAAACAAGATTCTCTGGTCTGATCAAACCAAGATTGAACTCTTTGGCCTGAATGCCAAGCGTCACGTCTCAAGGGAACCTGGCACCGTCCCTACGGTGAAGCATGGTGGTGGCAGGCAGCATCATGCTGTGGGGATGTTTTTCAGTGGCAGGGACTGGGAGACTAGTCAGGATCAAGGGAACCTGGCACCGTCCCTACAGTGAAGCACGGTGGTGGCAGGCAGCATCATGCTGTGGGGATGTTTTTCAGCAGCAGGGACTGGGAGACTAGTCAGGATCAAGGGAACCTGGCACCGTCCCTACAGTGAAGCACGGTGGTGGCAGGCAGCATCATGCTGTGGGGATGTTTTTCAGTGGCAGGGACTGGGAGACTAGTCAGGATCAAGTGAACCTGGCACCGTCCCTACAGTGAAGCACGGTGGTGGCAGGCAGCATCATGCTGTGGGGATGTTTTTCAGCAGCAGGGACTGGGAGACTAGTCAGGATCAAGGGAACCTGGCACCGTCCCTACAGTGAAGCATGGTGGTGGCAGGCAGCATCATGCTGTGGGGATGTTTTTCAGTGGCAGGGACTGGGAGACTAGTCAGGATCAAGGGAACCTGGCACCGTCCCTACAGTGAAGCACGGTGGTGGCAGGCAGCATCATGCTGTGGGGATGTTTTTCAGTGGCAGGGACTGGGAGACTAGTCAGGATCAAGGGAACCTGGCACCGTCCCTACAGTGAAGCACGGTGGTGGCAGCATCATGCTGTGGGGATGTTTTTCAGCAGCAGGGACTGGGAGACTAGACAGGATCGAGGGAAAGATGAATGGAGCAAAGTACAGAACGATCCTTGATGAAAACCTGCTCCAGAGCGCTCAGGACCTCAGTCTGGGGTGAAGGTTCACCTTCCAACAGGACAGCGACCCCAAGCACACAGCCAAGACAATGCAGGAGTGGCTTTGGGACAAGTTTCTATATGTCCTTGAGTGTCCCAGCCAGAGCCGATCGAACATCTTTGGAGAGACCTGAAAATAGCTGTAGCGATGATGTTGTTTTATTAGAAGTTTGCAAACATTTCTAAAAACCTGTTTTTGCCCTTGTCATTATGGGGTATTGTGATGTCATTATGGGGTATTGCGATGTCATTTTGGGGTATTGTGATGTCATTATGGGGTATTGTGATGTCATTATGGGGTATTGTGATGTCATTATGGGGTATTGCGATGTCATTTTGGGGTATTGTGATGTCATTATGGGGTATTGTGATGTCATTATGGGGTATTGTGATGTCATTATGGGGTATTGTGATGTCATTTTGGGGTATTGTGATGTCATTATGGGGTATTGTGATGTCATTTTGGGGTATTGTGATGTCATTATGGGGTATTGTGATGTCATTATGGGGTATTGTGATGTCATTATGGGGTATTGTGATGTCATTATGGGGTATTGTGATGTCATTATGGGGTATTGTGATGTCATTTTGGGGTATTGTGATTGATTGTGTAGATTGATGAGTAAATGCTAACATTCACCTGCTGTACGGTGGCAGTATTTCCGTAGCAGGGTTGAGATGTGTGGTCCTCTGTTAGCTGGGCTGTGTGGTCCTCTGTTATCTGGGCTGTGTGGTCCTCTGTTAGCTGGGCTGTGTGGTCCTCTGTTAGCTGGGCTGTGTCTCCCTCTGTTATCTGGGCTGTGTGGTCCTCTGTTATCTGGGCTGTGTGGTCCTCTGTTAGCTGGGCTGTGTGGTCCTCTGTTAGCTGGGCTGTGTGGTCCTCTGTTAGCTGGGCTGTGTGGTCCTCTGTCAGCTGGGCTGTGTGGTCCTCTGTCAGCTGGGCTGTGTGGTCCTCTGTTAGCTGGGCTGTGTCTCCCTCTGTTAGCTGGGCTGTGTGGTCCTCTGTTAGCTGGGCTGTGTGGTCCTCTGCCAGCTGGGCTGTGTGGTCCTCTGTTAGCTGGGCTGTGTGGTCCTCTGTTAGCTGGGCTGTGTGGTCCTCTGTTAGCTGGGCTGTGTCTCCCTCTGTTAGCTGGGCTGTGTCTCCCTCTGTTAGCTGGGCTGTGTGGTCCTCTGCCAGCTGGGCTGTGTGGTCCTCTGTTAGCTGGGCTGTGTCTCCCTCTGTTAGCTGGGCTGTGTGGTCCTCTGTTAGCTGGGCTGTGTGGTCCTCTGTTAGCTGGGCTGTGTGGTCCTCTGTTAGCTGGGCTGTGTGGTCCTCTGTCAGCTGGGCTGTGTGGTCCTCTGTTAGCTGGGCTGTGTGGTCCTCTGTTAGCTGGGCTGTGTCTCCCTCTGTTAGCTGGGCTGTGTGGTCCTCTGTTAGCTGGGCTGTGTGGTCCTCTGTTAGCTGGGCTGTGTGGTCCTCTGTTAGCTGGGCTGTGTCTCCCTCTGTTAGCTGGGCTGTGTGGTCCTCTGTTAGCTGGGCTGTGTCTCCCTCTGTTAGCTGGGCTGTGTGGTCCTCTGCCAGCTGGGCTGTGTGGTCCTCTGTTAGCTGGGCTGTGTGGTCCTCTGTTAGCTGGGCTGTGTCTTCCTCTGTTAGCTGGGCTGTGTGGTCCTCTGTCAGCTGGGCTGTGTCTCCCTCTGTTATCTGGGCTGTGTGGTCCTCTGTTATCTGGGCTGTGTCTCCCTCTGTTAGCTGGGCTGTGTGGTCCTCTGTTATCTGGGCTGTGTCTCCCTCTGTTAGCTGGGCTGTGTGGTCCTCTGTTAGCTGGGCTGTGTGGTCCTCTGTTAGCTGGGCTGTGTCTCCCTCTGTTAGCTGGGCTGTGTCTCCCTCTGTTAGCTGGGCTGTGTGGTCCTCTGTTAGCTGGGCTGTGTCTCCCTCTGTTAGCTGGGCTGTGTGGTCCTCTGTTAGCTGGGCTGTGTGGTCCTCTGTTAGCTGGGCTGTGTCTCCCTCTGTTATCTGGGCTGTGTCTCCTTCTGTTATCTGGGCTGTGTCTCCCTCTGTTAGCTGGGCTGTGTCTCCCTCTGTTAGCTGGGCTGTGTCTCCCTCTGTTAGCTGGGCTGTGTGGTCCTCTGTTAGCTGGGCTGTGTGGTCCTCTGTTAGCTGGGCTGTGTGGTCCTCTGTTAGCTGGGCTGTGTCTCCCTCTGTTAGCTGGGCTGTGTCTCCCTCTGTTAGCTGGGCTGTGTCTCCCTCTGTTAGCTGGGCTGTGTGGTCCTCTGTTAGCTGGGCTGTGTGGTCCTCTGTTAGCTGGGCTGTGTGGTCCTCTGTTAGCTGGGCTGTGTCTCCCTCTGTTAGCTGGGCTGTGTGGTCCTCTGTCAGCTGGGCTTTGTGGTCCTCTGTTATCTGGGCTGTGTCTCCCTCTGTTAGCTGGGCTGTGTGGTCCTCTGTTAGCTGGGCTGTGTGGTCCTCTGTTAGCTGGGCTGTGTGGTCCTCTGCCAGCTGGGCTGTGTCTCCCTCTGTTAGCTGGGCTGTGTGTTCCTCCAAAGAGGCCGCTTGCGTGGGGAGGAACTCTGCTGCCATTATTAGGCGCTTCACACCTCTCACTTCGTACTTCAGTGCCAATTAATGTTGAATCCGGGCCCGTTCTCTCCTTCTTGACAAAGTTAGACACTTCTTTTCTATTCTTCATGAAGTTAATTAAGTATCTGGAGATTATTTTAATGTTCTTTTCATTCTAGGTTTGGAAAGTAGCTTCAGACTGAACGTTTCTTACTCAGTTCCAGGTTGGATGATATCTTAGGGTTTGTGTTTCTTTTTTGCTTGTTGCTGGTTTGTCAGACAGTTTGCTGGATAATTCTAGGCTGTAAGAATCCTCGGTTGTAAAAATCCTTCCATTTCCTGTTGTTCAAAATCAGGTTGTAGGTTTGGTGTTTTGATTTGGAGTGAATGTTATGCTGTGGAGGGTAACATCCTGTATATGTCCTGGTGACATAGTGAATGTTATGCTGTGGATGGTAACATCCTGTATATGTCCTGGTGACATAGTGAATGTTATGCTGTGGATGGTAACATCCTGTATATGTCCTGGTGACATAGTGGAGGGTAGTATCCTGTCTATGTCCTGGTGACATAGTGGAGGGTAACATCCTGTATATGTCCTGGTGACATAGTGGAGGGTAACATCCTGTATATGTCCTGGTGACATAGTGGAGGGTAACATCCTGTATATGTCCTGGTGACATAGTGGAGGGTAACATCCTGTATATGTCCTGGTGACATAGTGGAGGGTAACATCCTGTATATGTCCTGGTGACATAGTGGAGGGTAACATCCTGTATATATCCTGGTGACATAGTGGAGGGTAACATCCTGTATATGTCCTGGTGACATAGTGGAGGGTAACATCCTGTATATGTCCTGGTGACATAGTGGAGGGTAGTATCCTGTATATGTCCTGGTGACATAGTGGAGGGTAACATCCTGTATATGTCCTGGTGACATAGTGGAGGGTAACATCCTGTATATGTCCTGGTGACATAGTGGAGGGTAACATCCTGTATATGTCCTGGTGACATAGTGGAGGGTAACATCCTGTATATGTCCTGGTGACATAGTGGAGGGTAACATCCTGTATATGTCCTGGTGACATAGTGGAGGGTAACATCCTGTATATGTCCTGGTGACATAGTGGAGGGTAACATCCTGTATATGTCCTGGTGACATAGTGGAGGGTAACATCCTGTATATGTCCTGGTGACATAGTGGAGGGTAACATCCTGTATATGTCCTGGTGACATAGTGGAGGGTAACATCCTGTATATGTCCTGGTGACATAGTGGAGGGTAACATCCTGTATATGTCCTGGTGACATAGTGGAGGGTAACATCCTGTATATGTCCTGGTGACATAGTGGAGGGTAACATCCTGTATATGTCCTGGTGACATAGTGGAGGGTAACATCCTGTATATGTCCTGGTGACATAGTGGAGGGTAACATCCTGTATATGTCCTGGTGACATAGTGGAGGGTAACATCCTGTCTATGTCCTGGTGACATAGTGGAGGGTAACATCCTGTCTATGTCCTGGTGACATAGTGGAGGGTAACATCCTGTATATGTCCTGGTGACATAGTGGAGGGTAACATCCTGTATATGTCCTGGTGACATAGTGGAGGGTAACATCCTGTATATGTCCTGGTGACATAGTGGAGGGTAACATCCTGTATATGTCCTGGTGACATAGTGGAGGGTAACATCCTGTATATGTCCTGGTGACATAGTGGAGGGTAACATCCTGTATATGTCCTGGTGACATAGTGGAGGGTAACATCCTGTATATGTCCTGGTGACATAGTGGAGGGTAACATCCTGTATATGTCCTGGTGACATAGTGGAGGGTAACATCCTGTCTATGTCCTGGTGACATAGTGGAGGGTAACATCCTGTCTATGTCCTGGTGACATAGTGGAGGGTAACATCCTGTCTATGTCCTGGTGACATAGTGGAGGGTAACATCCTGTATATGTCCTGGTGACATAGTGGAGGGTAACATCCTGTATATGTCCTGGTGACATAGTGGAGGGTAACATCCTGTATATGTCCTGGTGACATAGTGGAGGGTAACATCCTGTATATGTCCTGGTGACATAGTGGAGGGTAACATCCTGTATATGTCCTGGTGACATAGTGGAGGGTAACATCCTGTCTATGTCCTGGTGACATAGTGGAGGGTAGTATCCTGTATATGTCCTGGTGACATAGTGGAGGGTAACATCCTGTCTATGTCCTGGTGACATAGTGGAGGGTAACATCCTGTATATGTCCTGGTGACATAGTGGAGGGTAACATCCTGTATATGTCCTGGTGACATAGTGGAGGGTAGTATCCTGTATATGTCCTGGTGACATAGTGTAGTGGAGGGTAACATCCTGTATATGTCCTGGTGACATAGTGGAGGGTAGTATCCTGTATATGTCCTGGTGACATAGTGGAGGGTAACATCCTGTATATGTCCTGGTGACATAGTGGAGGGTAGTATCCTGTATATGTCCTGGTGACATAGTGGAGGGTAACATCCTGGATATGTCCTGGTGACATAGTGGAGGGTAACATCCTGTCTATGTCCTGGTGACATAGTGGAGGGTAACATCCTGTATATGTCCTGGTGACATAGTGGAGGGTAACATCCTGTATATGTCCTGGTGACATAGTGGAGGGTAACATCCTGTATATGTCCTGGTGACATAGTGGAGGGTAACATCCTGTATATGTCCTGGTGACATAGTGGAGGGTAACATCCTGTATATGTCCTGGTGACATAGTGGAGGGTAACATCCTGTATATGTCCTGGTGACATAGTGGAGGGTAGTATCCTGGATATGTCCTGGTGACATAGTGGAGGGTAACATCCTGTATATGTCCTGGTGACATAGTGGAGGGTAGTATCCTGGATATGTCCTGGTGACATAGTGGAGGGTAACATCCTGTATATGTCCTGGTGACATAGTGGAGGGTAACATCCTGTATATGTCCTGGTGACATAGTGGAGGGTAGTATCCTGGATATGTCCTGGTGACATAGTGGAGGGTAACATCCTGTATATGTCCTGGTGACATAGTGGAGGGTAACATCCTGTATATGTCCTGGTGACATAGTGGAGGGTAACATCCTGTATATGTCCTGGTGACATAGTGGAGGGTAGTATCCTGTATATGTCCTGGTGACATAGTGGAGGGTAACATCCTGTATATGTCCTGGTGACATAGTGGAGGGTAGTATCCTGGATATGTCCTGGTGACATAGTGGAGGGTAACATCCTGTATATGTCCTGGTGACATAGTGGAGGGTAACATCCTGTATATGTCCTGGTGACATAGTGGAGGGTAACATCCTGTATATGTCCTGGTGACATAGTGGAGGGTAGTATCCTGGATATGTCCTGGTGACATAGTGGAGGGTAACATCCTGTATATGTCCTGGTGACATAGTGGAGGGTAACATCCTGTATATGTCCTGGTGACATAGTGGAGGGTAGTATCCTGGATATGTCCTGGTGACATAGTGGAGGGTAACATCCTGTATATGTCCTGGTGACATAGTGTTGTGGAGGGTAACATCCTGTATATGTCCTGGTGACATAGTGGAGGGTAGTATCCTGGATATGTCCTGGTGACATAGTGGAGGGTAGTATCCTGGATATGTCCTGGTGACATAGTGGAGGGTAACATCCTGTATATGTCCTGGTGACATAGTGTTGTGGAGGGTAACATCCTGTATATGTCCTGGTGACATAGTGGAGGGTAGTATCCTGGATATGTCCTGGTGACATAGTGGAGGGTAGTATCCTGTATATGTCCTGGTGACATAGTGTTGTGGAGGGTAACATCCTGTATATGTCCTGGTGACATAGTGTTGTGGAGGGTAACATCCTGTATATGTCCTGGTGACATAGTGTTGTGGAGGGTAACATCCTGTATATGTCCTGGTGACATAGTGAATGTTATGTTGTAGAGAGTAGTATCCTGTATATGTCCTGGTGACATAGTGAATGTTATGTTGTGGATGGTAGTATCCTGTATATGTCCTGGTGACATAGTGGAGGGTAGTATCCTGTATATGTCCTGGTGACATAGTGAATGTTATGTTGTGGATGGTAGTATCCTGTATATGTCCTGGTTTAAACAACCCTAAATCTATCTTTTTTGTATGTACTGTATGCTGTCACATATTGTATGCCACTGAGGTGCGGTCTTCTTCTGTGGTGGTATTTGTGTTAGGATTAATTATTATTCTTCTCTACTGTTGTTGTTGTTTAGGCATCAGCCTGCTGATCCCTCCAGAGGCCATCCCCAGGGGAAAGATCTATGAGATATATCTCACCGCTCAGAGGAAGGAAGATTTAAGGTGGGGCTATTTAACTCTGACTCACTGACTGGTCCCCTGCTGTGTGACTAACTGGCTGGTCCCCTGCTGTGTGACTAACTGGTTGGTCCCCTGCTGTATGGCTAACTGGCTGGTCCCCTGCTGTATGGCTAACTGGCTGGTCCCCTGCTGTTTGGCTAACTGGTTGGTCCCCTGCTGTGTGATTAACCTGCTGGTCCCCTGCTGTGTGACTAACTGGTTGGTCCCCTGCTGTATGGCTAACTGGCTGGTCCCCTGCTGTATGGCTAACTGGCTGGTCCCCTGCTGTTTGGCTAACTGGTTGGTCCCCTGCTGTGTGACTAACCTGCTGGTCCCCTGCTGTGTGGCTAACTGGCTGGTCCCCTGCTGTTTGGCTAACTGGCTGGTCCCCTGCTGTTTGGCTAACTGGCTGGTCCCCTGCTGTGTGACTAACTGGTTGGTCCCCTGCTGTGTGACTAACTGGCTGGTCCCCTGCTATGTGACTAACTGGCTGGTCCCCTGCTGTGTGGCTAACTGGCTGTAACCCTGTTGTGTGGCTAACTGGCTGGTCCCCTGCTGTGTGACTAACTGGCTGGTCCCCTGCTGTGTGACTAACTGACTGGTCCCCTGCTGTGTGGCTAACTGGCTGGTCCCCTGCTGTGTGGCTAACTGGTTGGTCCCCTGCTGTGTGACTAACTGGCTGTAACCCTGCTGTGTGGCTAACTGGTTGGTCCCCTGCTGTCTGACTAACTGGCTGGTCCCCTGCTGTGTGACTAACTGGCTGGTCCCCTGCTGTGTGGCTAACTGGCTGGTCCCCTGCTGTGTGACTAACTGGCTGTGTGTGTGTGTGTGTGTGTGTGTGTGTGTGTGTGTGTGTGTGTGTGTGTGTGTGTGTGTGTGTGTGTGTGTGTGTGTGTGTGTGTGTGTGTGTGTGTGTATCCACGAATACCACGGCTCAGGGTTGTTCTTATGCACGCTTTGCGGAGGGCCATATACTGTACCACAAACCCCCAGGGGGTCTAATGCTATTATAAACTGGTTACCAATGTAATTAGACCAGAACAGAAAGAGGAGTGGGTGGCCCTGGTGCACAACTGAGCAAGAGGACAAGTGCATTAGTGTCTAGCTTGAGAAACAGATGCCTCACAAGTCCTCAACTGGCAACTTCACTAAATAGTACCCGCAAAATACCAGTCTCAACGTCAACAGTGAAGAGGTGACTCCGGGATACTGGCCTTCTAGGCAGAGTTCCTCTGTCCAGTCTCAACGTCAACAGTGAAGAGGTGACTCCGGGATGCCGGCCGTCTACGCAGAGTTGCAAAGACAAAGCCATATTTTGCAGGTACTATTTAAGGAAGCTGAGAGTTTCTCAAACTAGACACTCTAATGTACTTGTCCTCTTGCTCAGTTGTGCACCGGGGCCTCCCACTCCTCTTTCTATTCTGGTTAGAGACAGTTTGCACTGTTCTGTGAAGGGAGTAGTACACAGCGTTGTATGAGATCTTCAGTTTCTGGGCATTTTCTCGCATGGAATAGCCTTCATTTCTCAGAACAAGAATAGACTGACGAGTTTCAGAAGAATTTCAGAAGAAAGGTCTTTGTTTCTGGCTATTTTGAGCCTGTAATCAAACCAACAAATGCTGATTCTCTAGATTCTCAACTAGTCTAAAGGCCAGTTTTATTGCTTCTTTAATCAGGACAACAGTTTTTAGCTGTGCTAACATAATTACAAAATGGTTTTCTAATGATTAATTAGCCTTTTAAATTGATAAACTTGGATTAGCTAACACAACGTGCCATTGGAACACAGGAGTGATGGTTGCTGATAATGGGCCTCTGTACACCTATGTCGATATTCCATTAAAAATCAGCCGTTTCCAGCTACAATAGTCATTTACAACATTAACAATGTCTACACTGTATTTCTGATCAATTTGATGTTATTTTAATGGACAAAAAGCACTTTCTTTCAAAAACAAGGACATTTCTAAGTGACCCCAAACTTTTGAATGGTAGTGTGTGTGTGTATATATATATATATGTATATATATATATATATATCAGCCCAGGGATGACAGGTGGCAAAAAAAAGTTACTGTCAAACCTGTAGTGTGTTGAAGGGGAGGACTGCAGTTATGTCCCTTCATTATGGATGGTAGTTGGTGTATAAGATGGGGTTTGGTTGTTGGTGTGTTTCCTGATTCATGTCCCACTCAGGTCAGTTCTATGTAGATATTCAAAACCTGACGCTTCCAGCTTTTTTAATTTTTTTTAATTTTTTTTATTCCACCTTTATTTAACCAGGTAGGCTAGTTGAGAACACCTTTATTTAACCAGGTAGGCTAGTTGAGAACACCTTTACTTAACCAGGTAGGCTAGTTGAGAACACCTTTATTTAACCATGTAGGCTAGTTGAGAAAACCTTTATTTAACCAGGTAGGCTAGTTGAGAACACCTTTATTTAACCAGGTAGGCTAGTTGAGAACACCTTTATTTAACCAGGTAGGCTAGTTGAGAACACCTTTATTTAACCAGGTAGGCTAGTTGAGAACACCTTTATTGAACCAGGTAGGCTAGTTGAGAACAAGTTCTCATTTGCAACTGCGACCTGGCCAAGATAAAGCATAGCAGTGTGAACAGACAACACAGAGTTACACATGGAGTAAACAATTAACAAATCAATAACACAGTAGAACAAAAAGAGAGTCTATATACATTGTGTGCAAAAGCCATGAGGAGGTAGGTGAATAATTACAATTTTGCAGATTAACACTGGAGTGATAAATGATCAGATGGTCATGTACAGGTAGAGATATTGGTGTGCAAAAGAGCAGAAAAGTAAATAAATAAAAGCAGTATGGGGATGAGGTAGGTAAAAATGGGTGGGCTATTTACCGATAGACTATGTACAGCTGCAGCGATCGGTTAGCTGCTCAGATAGCAGATTTTTGAAGTTGGTGAGGAGATTTTGCAATTCGTTCCAGTCACAGGCAGCAGAGAACTGGAACGAATGGCGGCAAAATGAGGTGTTGGCTTTAGGGATGATTAGTGAGATACACCTGCTGGAGCGTGTGCTACGGATGGGTGTTGCCATCGTGACCAGTGAACTGAGATAAGGCGGAGCTTTACCTAGCATGGACTTGTAGATGACCTGGAGCCAGTGGGTCTGGCGACGAATATGTAGCGAGGGCCAGCCGACTGGAGCATACAGGTCGCTGTGGTGGGTGGTATAAGGTGCTTTAGTGACAAAACGGATGGCACTGTGATAAACTGCATCCAGTTTGCTGAGTAGAGTGTTGGAAGCTATTTTGTAGATGACATCGCCGAAGTCGAGGATCGGTAGGATAGTCAGTTTTACTAGGGTAAGTTTGGCGGCGTGAGTGAAGGAGGCTTTGTTGCGGAATAGAAAGCCGACTCTAGATTTGATTTTCGATTGGAGATGTTTGATATGAGTCTGGAAGGAGAGTTTACAGTCTAGCCAGACACCTAGGTACTTATAGATGTCCACATATTCTAGGTCGGAACCATCCAGGGTGGTGATGCTGGTCAGGCGTGCGGGTGCAGGCAGCAAACGGTTGAAAAGCATGCATTTGGTTTTACTAGCGTTTAAGAGTAGTTGGAGGCCACGGAAGGAGTGTTGTATGGCATTGAAGCTCGTTTGGAGGTTAGATAGCACAGTGTCCAGGGACGGGCCGGATGTATATAGAATGGTGTCGTCTGCGTAGAGGTGGATCAGGGAATCGCCCGCCGCAAGAGCAACATCATTGATATATACAGAGAAAAGAGTTGGCCCGAGGACCGGACAGCATGCCCTCCGATTTGACACACTGAACTCTGTCTGCAAAGTAGTTGGTGAACCAGGCAAGGCAGTCTCATCCGAAAACCGATGCTACTGAGTCTGCCGATAAGAATATGGTGATTGACAGAGTCGAAAGCCTTGGCAAGGTCGATGAAGACGGCTGCACAGTACTGTCTTTTATCTATGGCGGTTATGATATCGTTTAGTACCTTGAGCGTGGCTGAGGTGCACCCGTGACCGGCTCGAAACCAGATTGCACAGCGGAGAAGGTACGGTGGGATTCGAGATGGTCAGCGACCTGTTTGTTGACTTGGCTTTCAAGACCTTAGATAGGCAGGGCAGGATTGATATAGGTCTGTAACAGTTTGGGTCCAGGGTGTCTCCCCCTTTGAAGAGGGGGATGACTGCGGCAGCTTTCAATCCTTGGGGATCTCAGACGATATGAAAGAGAGGTTGAACAGGCTGGTAATAGGGGTTGAGACAATGGCGGCAGATAGTTTCAGAAATAGAGGGTCCAGATTGTCAGGCCCAGCTGATTTGTACTGGTCCAGGTTTTGCAGCTCTTTCAGAACATCTGCTATCTGGATTTGGGAGCTGGAGCTGGAGAGGCTGGAGAGGCTTGGGTGAGTAGCTGCGGGGGGGGGCGGAGCTGTTGGCCGAGGTTGGAGTAGCCGGCGGAAGGCATAGCCAGCCGTTGAGAAATGCTTGTTGAAGTTTTCGATAATCATGGATTTATCGGTGGTGACCGTGTTACCTAGCCTCAGTGCAGTGGGCAGCTGGGAGGAGGTGCTCTTGTTCTCCATGGACTTCACAGTGTCCCAGAACTTTTGGAGTTGGAGCTACAGGATGCAAATTTCTGCCTGAAGAAGCTGGCCTTTGCTTTCCTGACTGACTGCGAGTGTTGGTTCCTGACTTCCCTGAACAGTTGCATATCGCGGGGACTATTCGATGCTATTGCAGTCCGCCACAGGATGTTTTTGTGCTGGTCGAGGGCAGTCAGGTCTGGAGTGAACCAAGGGCTATATCTGTTCTTAGTTCTGCATTTTTGAACGGAGCATGCTTATCTAAAATGGTGAGGAAGTTACTTTTAAAGAATGACCAGGCATCCTCAACTGACGGGATGAGGTCAATGTCCTTCCAGGATACCCGGGCCAGGTCGATTAGAAAGGCCTGCTCACAGAAGTGTTTTAGGGAGCGTTTGACAGTGATGAGGGGTGGTCGTTTAACTGCGGCTCCGTAGCGGATACAGGCAATGAGGCAGTGATCGCTGAGATCCTGGTTGAAGAGGTGTATTTGGAGGGCCAGTTGGAGGGCCAGCTTAGATTGTAGGACTGCCGGGGTGTTAAGCATATCCCAGTTTAGGTCACCTAACAGAACAAACTCTGAAGCTAGATGGGGGGGCGATCAATTCACAAATGGTGTCCAGGGCACAGCTGGGAGCTGAGGGGGGGTCGGTAGCAGGCGGCAACAGTGAGAGACTTATTTCTGGAGAGAGTCATTTTCAAAATTAGTAGTTCGAACTGTTTGGGTATGGACCTGGAAAGTATGACATTACTTTGCAGGCTATCTCTGCAGTAGACTGCAACTCCTCCCCCTTTGGCAGTTCTATCTTGATGGAAAATGTTATAGTTGGGTATGGAAATCTCAGAATTATTGGTGGCCTTCCTGAGCCAGGATTCAGACACGGCAAGGACATCAGGGTTAGCAGAGTGTGCTAAAGCAGTGAGTAAAACAAACTTAGGGAGTTGGCTTCTGATGTTGGCATGCATGAAACCAAGGCTTTTTCGATCACAGAAGTCAACAAATGAGGGTGCCTGGGGACATGCATGGCCTGGGTTTACCTCCACATCACCCGCGGAACAGAGGAGGAGTAGAATGAGGGTGCGGCTAAAGGCTATCAAAACTGGTCGCCTAGAGCGTTGGGGACAGAGAATAAAAGGATCAGATTTCTGGGCATGGTAGAATATATTCAGGGCATAATGCGCAGACAGGGGTATGGTGGGGTGCGGGTACAGCGGAGGTAAGCCCAGGCACTGGGTGATGATGAGAGAGGTTGTATCACTGGACATGCTGGTTGTAATGGGTGAGGTCACCGCATGTGTAGGAGGTGGGACAAAGGAGGTATCAGGGGTATGAAGAGTGGAACTAGGGGCTCCATTGTAAACTAAAACAATGATAACTAACCTGAACAACAGTATACAAGGCATATTGACATTTGAGAGAGACATACAGCGAGGCATACAGTAATCACAGGTGTTGAATTGGGAGAGCTAGCTAAAACAGTAGCTAAAACAGTAGTTGAGACAACAACAGCTAATCAGCTAGCACAACAACAGCAGGTAAAATGGCGTTGACTAGGCAGGGAGGGTCGGATTAACTACACACAGAGCCTGAGTGCGGCTGGGGCCGACAGATAAAACATAAACAAGCAGAATGGAGTACCGTGATTAATGGACAGTCCAGCATGCATGAGCTATGTAGCCAAGTGATCAGTGTCCACGGGGCAGCGGTGGATGGGGCAGGGAAGCTAGACTGGCGAGTATTATCCAGGTAAAAAAAAAACTGGCTGGCTGTGCAGAAGGTAAAAGCCGCTAGCAGTGGCTAACAATGACTAAATAGCTTGTAGCTAGTTAGCTGGTTAGCTTCTGGAGGTTCTTGAGTGTGTTCTAAAAATTAAAAATAGTAGCGATTCCGTATCACATTGGGTGAGGCAGGTTACCGGAAAGTATAAACAAATTAAAAATCGAAAAGAGATTGAAAGTAAATATGGGTCCAGTGAGTGGTTGGGACGCGGCGATTCAGACGGTTAGCAGGCCTGTGCTAACAAGCTAACAGTTAGTAGGCCGGAGCTAAACAAGGTAGCAGTTAGCGGACCGGGGCTAAACAAGCTAGCAGTTAGCAGGCCGAATTAGCAAGCAAGGAGATAGCAAGGGCTAGAAAGTTAGCCTTTGGGGGACGTCGCGATGGGGTGAGTCTGTTTATGCCTCTTCATGCGGTGACATCGATAGACCGGTCGTGGGTCCGGATATTGTAGCCCAGGAGTATGCTTCGGTGGTAGCACAGGAGCTCTGGCCGGGCGGGTGGGTGGAAACGCTAGCCAGGAGTAATCACCCGGGGTTGCGATTAGATAGTTAGCTAGCTGTGAAGATCCAGCTGAAAATGTTCCGTTTATGGAACTGGGAATCCGGGATAAAAAATAATAGGTCCGTTATGCTCTGGTTAGAGTCGCGTTGTTCGAACTGGCGAGAGCTTTCTGAGCTAAAGTTTTGCTGATGACCGGTTAGCTGAAGACCGCTAGCAATGGTTTGCTGACTGATAGCTGGTAGTTAGCTGGCTAGCGGTTCCGGATCCGAAGTAAATGTAAATACTTTAGAAAAAAAAGCAGATCCGCGCTACATTGGGTGAGGCGGGTTGCAGGAGAGTATTTAGAAGTTGAGGTTTAGCAAAATGTTTTAAAGATATGGGAAGAAAAAATATGTAAAAACGATATATACAAGGGACACGACACGACAAGACGTCTGACTGCTACGCCATCTTGGATTCGAGCAAGCTACAATAGTCATTTACAACGTTAACAATGTCTACACTGTATTTTTTTATCAATTTGATGCTATTTTAATGGACAAACATTTAGATTTCCTTTCAAAAACAACATTTCTAAGTGACCCCAAACTTTTGAACGATAGTGTATTTTTAAAAAAAAAATGGTGTCCACCGCTGTGATCAAACATCGCAACCTTCTGACTCAGAGGGATTATGGGAAGACATCTGCTATCCCGTCCACACTGTTGCCCCTAGTGACCGGTTGTGACGTCATCTCCTGACATCCTCAGGACATGGGATAGACGTCCATCAGTCAATCTTCTGCCTGTGTGTGTTTGTTATTCCATAAGGAGCCGCTACATGTGGCTACCATTACTGCTCGTATTAACCATGGCTGAGGGGGGTGGCCAATATACCACAACTAAGGGCTGTTCTTATGCACCCAGTTTATAATGTCTGATATACCACGGCTGTCAGCCAGACAGCATTCAGGGCTTTGAAACACCCAGTTTATAATGTCTGATATACCACGGCTGTCAGCCAGTCAGCATTCAGGGCTTTGAAACACCCAGTTTATAATGTCTGATATACCACGGCTGTCAGCCAGTCAGCATTCAGGGCTTTGAAACACCCAGTTTATAATGTCTGATATACCACGGCTGTCAGTCAATCAGCATTCAGGGCTTTGAAACACCCAGTTTATCATGCTAAATTAATTACAGGGCTGTCAGCCAGTCGGCATTCAGGGCTTTGAAACACCCAGTTTATCATGCTAAATTAATAACAGGGCATGCTTTATACAAGTGCTATTCTCTTTAAGTGAAATTAATTGTTTGGAAGCAGCTGTTTACTCAAAGGGGTAAATTATTGCTCCTGGGTTCAGAATAACAAACAAAACACACACATACACACTCATACACACACATACACACACACACTCATGCACACACACAGGAGAACATAGCTCTTCAGTAGTAAATTAGGATTCAGTAGTTTATTACCATAGAGTATGTCTGCAGTGTATTACCATAGAGTAAGACTAGTTTATTACCATAGAGTAAGACTGGAGTGTATTACCATAGAGTAAGACTGTAGTTTGTCACCATAGAGTAAGACTGTAGTTTATTACCATAGAGTAAGACTGTAGTTTATTAACATAGAGTAAGACTGTAGTTTATTACCATAGAGTAAGACTAGTTTATTACCATAGAGTAAGACTGGAGTGTATTACCAGAGTAAGACTGTAGTTTATTACCATAGAGTAAGACTGTAGTTTATTACCATAGAGTAAGACTATAGTTTATTACCATAGAGTAATACTGTAGTTTATTACCATAGAGTAAGACTATAGTTTATTACCATAGAGTAAGACTGGAGTGTATTACCATAGAGTAAGACTGTAGTTTGTCACCATAGAGTAAGACTGTAGTTTATTACCATAGAGTAAGACTATAGTTTATTACCATAGAGTAAGACTGGAGTGTATTACCATAGAGTAAGACTGTAGTTTGTCACCATAGAGTAAGACTGTAGTTTGTCACCATAGAGTAAGACTGTAGTTTATTACCATAGAGTAAGACTGTAGTTTATTAACATAGAGTAAGACTGTAGTTTATTACTATATAGTAATACTGTAGTTTATTACCTTAGAGTAAGACTGTAGTTTATTACCATAGATTAAGACTATAGTTTATTACCAGAGTAAGACTGTAGTTTATTTCCATAGAGTAATACTGTAGTTTATTACCATAGAGTAAGACTGTAGTTTATTACCATAGAGTAAGACTGTAGTTTATTACCATAGAGTAAGACTGTAGCTTATTACCATAGAGTACGACTGTAGTTTATTACCATAGAGTACGACTGTAGTTTATTACCATAGAGTACGACTGTAGTTTATTACCATAGAGACGACTGTAGTTTATTACCATAGAGTAAGACTGTAGTTTATTACCATGGAGTTTAGAGTTTGTAAGCAGCTTATTCTTCACACTGCATGGCCTTGTTAACAAGGATCATTGCAGCTCTCTACAGCACCAGTACCAGTTAGCCAGCGCCACTGATGTAAAGTGTTCTATCTCTAGCTAGCTACTGCAGATGATCTATATGTATGATGGTAAAGTAGCATCAGATCTTTAGTGACTGTAAACAACTCATGAATAAAGCCCTGCTGTCTTTCCTCCTCCACCCCTTGCTCCCTTAACTCTCTTCCCCAACATCTTTCCCAATCCTTATACACCCCCTCTCCCTCTGGCCCCTACCCGTCCCCACTACCCTCTACCCCCTCTCCCTCTGGCCCCTACCCTTCCCCACTACCCTCTACCCCTCTACCCCTCTCCTCTCATCTCCTCTGTCCCCTACCCCTTCCCCACTACCCTCTACCCCCTCTACCCCCTCTCCTCATCTCCCTCTGCCCTGTACCCTCTACCCCTCTCTACCCTCTCCTCTGGCCCCTACCCTTCCCCACTACCCTACCCCACCCTCTACCCCCTCTCCCCTCTCTGGCCCCTACCCTTCCCCACTACCCTCTACCCCCCCTCTCCCCTCTGGCCCCTACCCTTCCCCACTACCCTACCCTCTACCCTCTCCCCCTCTGGCCCCTACCCTTCCCCACTACCCTCTACCCCCTCTACCCCCCTCTCCCCTCTGGCCCCTACCCTTCCCCACTACCCTCTACCCCTCTCCCTCTGGCCCCTACCCTTCCCCATCACCCCTCTACCCCCACCCCCCTCTCTCCCCTCTGGCCCCTACCCTTCCCCACTCACCCCTACCCCCTCTACCCCCTCTCCTCTGGCCCCTACCCTTCCCCACTACCCTACCCCCTCACCCCCCTCTCCCTCTGGCCCCTACCCTTCAGCACTACCCTACCCCTCTACCCCTCTCCCTCTGGCCCCTACCCTTCCCCACTACCTCCTACCCCCTCTACCCCTCTCCCTCTGGCCCCTACCCTTCCCCACTACCCTCTACCCCCTCTACCCCTCTCCCCTCTGGCCCCTACCCTTCCCCACTACCCTCTACCCCCTCTACCCCTCTCCCCTCTGGCCCCTACCCTTCCCAACTACCCTCTACCCCCTCTACCCCCTCTCCTCTGGCCCCTACCCTTCCCCACTACCCTCTACCCCCTCTCCTCCCGTCTCCTCTGGCCCCTACCCTTCCCCACTACCCTACCCCCTCTTACCCCCTCTCCTCTCATCTCCCCCCTCTACCCTGTACCCTCTACCACCCTCTGGCCCCTACCCTTCCCCACTACCCTCTACCCCCTCTCCTCTCATCTCCCCTCTACCCTGTACCCTCTACCACCCTCTTCTCCCGTCTCTCCTCTGCTCCCCCTACCCTCATCTAACCCTTCCCCCTAACCTCTACCACCCTCTCCTCCCGTCTCCCCTCTGCCCCTACCCTCATCTAACCCTTCCCCCTAACCTCTACCACCCTCTCTCCCTCTCCCCTCTGGCCCCTACCCTTCCCCACTACCCTCTACCCCCTCTCCTCTCATCTCCCCCTCTACCCTGTACCCTCTACCCACCTTCCTCCCGTCTCCTCTGCCCTGTACCCTCTACCACCCTCTCCTCCCGTCTCTCCTCTGGCCCCCCTACCCTCATCTAACCCTTCCCTAACCTCTACCACCCTCTCTCCCTCCCGTCTCTCCCTCTGGCCCCCTCTACCCTCATCTAACCCTTCCCCCTAACCTCTACCACCCTCTCCTCCCGTCTCTCCTCTGGCCCCCTACCCTCATCTAACCCTTCCCCCTAACCTCTACCACCCTCTCCTCCCGTCTCCCCTCTGGCCCCCCTACCTTCATCTAACCCTTCCCCACTACCCCTCTACCCCTCCCTCCCGTCTCCTCTGCCCCTA